>NW_017307216.1:638396-654648 GCF_000935625.1 Nanorana parkeri
AAATGTCGCCCCCCCCCCCCCCCCACACAGTCGATGTGGCATCACGCCGACTGGTCTCACAGTACTACTCTAGGACTAAGTGGTGTTTCCTGGAAGAATGCCTGTCCTTGATCCACTACCAGTAAAGGAAGATACATTGATGTCTCTAGGAATGCAAACAGTAGTATAGAGTTTTATAGAAACCCCGGGGGAGGGGAGCAGGAAAGGGAGGCAATCTGAAGGGTCATTCGTGTGCTTAATCTAATTTACACAAGTTATGCAGATGCACGCTGTGCTCTAGAGTCATTTTCATATTTCAGCTATGGGTCTATTAATTCAGCAATAAATGAGTTATTATTGATGATACCAAAAAAATAAATCAGTAATAATTTGCTTGTAGTTCTTCTTTAACTAACAGTCAGCTAAGAGTGTAGGGCAGTGGCTTGGTGCTGGCTGTACCTCACCCCCACAGGAACATCCATATTTTAGGCTTCAGACTGGGATGGAGCTACAGCCAGCATTATCATAAAGCATAAGTGGGGCTTTTATTCCCCAATGAGGCCACTGGTCTGAATGGGACCAAGTGCTATATGCACTTGGTTCCCTGGTGGATTAAGTAAAAAGTAGGGATACTTTTCATCAAGTACTCGTCGGTACCAATTACTGATACTTTTTTTGTGTCATGTGACAGTTTTTCTAAAACAATACAGACTAATGATTTCAGGACAGTGGTGGAGCACCAGGGCACAGTTGAAGCTGCGACCGCTGTGACCCTGGTACTGACTCCAAGCTGTAGAGGGACCCCAAGTCTCAGCAATGCATTATATAGCATTGCAGAATACCATCAGCTACAGAGGAGTACAAATCTCAGCAATACATTGTAAAGCAATGCAAAATAATACCATCAGCTATAGAGCAGACTACAAATCCCAGCAATACATTGTACAGCAATGTAGAAAAATACCATCAGCTACAGAGGACTAAAAATCGCAGAAAAACATTATCCAGCAATGTAGAATAATACCATCAGCTATAGGAGAACAAATCACAGAAATGCATTATGCAGTAATGCAGAATGGCACCGGCTATGGCGGACTATAAATCCCAGCAATACATTATACAGCAATGCAGAATGATAGTTTATGTATTGCTACATACTCTGTGCTGCCTCTCTGCTACGAGGTGCCGACCTGATGTCTTGGGCAGAGGGTCTCAGGAGGGGGAAATGTGTGTGCCGACGCTGTAAACAGGAGCCGCATGGTTCCCAAGAAGGATGCCGTAAGGTCCCGAGCAAGCACGGGACCTAAGGCAGTCACTTCAATTTGAAAAATTAAAGTGCCAGTATCGGTTTTTGGTATCGGGGCATTTTTTTTATAAGTTCTCGTGAAAATGCCCAATATTGGCAATGATACAGGTATCGGTATAGAAATAAAACATTTTACATTTTTAGTGAATCTTCCTTCTTTAATAACAGCTGTAAACGTGTAGAGCTACAGCTGCAGAGATAATGTGTATTTATGGTGACCTTTGTAAATCTGTAATTAGGCTCCAAGGTCATCCTTTCTGATAGTGACTGTTTGCAGTCACAGGAAAGAATTTCAGCAAAAATTCACACGTCTGCGTTATCCCTGTGACAGTTTAGCACCAGTCTTACACACTCTGTGATGACAGCAACACATTTTCATCAGAGGCGAGAGTCACTAGGGGTATCGCAGCCTCTTACTGGTTGTAAGAATCCCACTCAGGGCGAAAGCCATCAGCGCCATTTGACCAAACATTCCTCACCCTGCAAATCTTGACATCGAACATTAAAGGCTGTTTCTACACATTTGCACTCACCACCCAACCTTCTTCACTAATTTATTGTTAAAGGGCAGCTTGAGCCAAAAACCTAAATAAACTGTTGAATTACGTTTGTAGGAAAGAATTAACCTCTCCCTCCTGTTATCTCACATAGGTACCTGTCAACCACCCACCTATTTGGCCTGGTTCACACCTAGCAGTTTTTGAGTAGTTGAAAAAGCGCTTTTCCGGAGGTCCGGATCCCCGTTGTGGGTCCAGATTCCCGTCGGGCGACGGAGGAAGCCGGTTCCGAAGTGCTAGTCGGGCGCGGACGAGGCCGGGACCTGGAAGTGCCAGTCGGGCGGCGAATAAGGCTGGGTGCCCGCAGCACCAGTGGTCTGGCGGTGAAGGAGCAGTGACTTACCCCTTTCCTCTCCTGCTCATTATGATTTAATTTGGAGTTTCAGTAACAGAGAAACATATACAAAAAGAGAAGCTTCTGCTGTGTTTTGTTTTTTGAAAACTCAGAATGCTTTACAAAACCAGTGTCATGGGTGCAGCTTGTATTAGCCCTTTTAAGTCCAGGGGATATGGAAACCTACATGACCAGACCAAATTTTGAAGTTTTTGCCTACCATAATGATTTTCGCACCATACTTTTACAAAATCTTGACCAGCATAAGAGGTTGTAAACATAAAATTAGGATTCCTCATTCTACCCACTACGGTCCCTTGTCAGAGCCAGGATTCTCATCCATGGAACCAAATTGGTTAGTCCCATTGAATATATGTATTTTACCATATTATTCCATTACCATAGAAATCACGCTTGTTTCTGTTTGGGTTATGGACACTAGAGAACAAAAGGCATATTATTATTATTATTGTGAGACCACCCTTGTGCCTTTAGACCGAGCCCAAGTGACACATGTTTCTGTGATGACACTAATCTGAGAAATAAGCAAAGAGCAAAGTCTTCAGATAAGCCAGGATCCCACTCCTTCTTTGTAAAGTTATGACAACATGTTCTTCTTTTATTTAATCACAGACTTAAAGTAAATTTCCACCTTTGCTTTTAAATGTGGGAAACCACCACTATATGTTTGTTTTGTGTTCCTGTTTACTCAACATATAAAAAATGAGGCACAAAATTGTTAGTTATTAAAACACAGTTTATTTTATACATATTAAAAAGCATAATCGGATTATATAAAAAACATAGAAAAACAACATAAATAGGTTCCCACTATGTTGCCCTTTAATTTGTACCGTGCCTAACATAGCCAAACCTTATATAAATTGCTATTTCTATACATAATCCATCAAGATACATATTTCATTGCCAATATTCAGTTCAATATACAGTATGTTTGATGGTATCCAAAGGCATGTAGCTCAATCCCAATGTGTTTTCGCAGCGTGCTTCTTCAGGGGATTCAAGGCAACCTTTTTTATGGGAACAAACATATCACAGTATAGTTACAAAGATCCATTATACTCAACTCGGTATCCTACAACTTGGTTAGTTGTCTTATATAAATCATAATGCTTACACTAACACTCACTGTGGGGCACACGTACAGCAACGGAGGACCAACCAACAAAAGGAGAACTTCTCTCCTCATTGCTGGACCTTGGGGGGACCATAGAGGAATGCACAGACAAGAAAGAGCCCAACAAAGCGATCCACTATTGCAGTATGATCTAAAGCTAAGAATATCACGGTAAGGCTACTAGGCAACCCGCAGGTATATACATATGAGGCATACACATACATGTGTGAATATTGTATATATATACTGTACATATCACACTTGACTCCCATCTCATCTTTCAATTGGACAAAAAATACTAATTACTTTACCTGATCTTTACATTTCTTTTCTTTTTTCCTTTTGTTTTATGTTGATAGGCCCTTTTTTAGGTTTTGGTGCTCAAAGCACATGATACACTTGTTACTGATCATCTGTTTTGGAACTGCTCTTCGCAGCACACTGCTGCATTGTTTGAAAGACAAAATAAGTAATGCAAGAACAGTGTGAATCTAAACCACCTCACATCATATACCGCACCCCACCTATATCTAAAGATAAAATAAAAGTTAGGTTTACATTGGTTAGGCCTATTATCCATGATAAAACCTGTCCTGCTGCTTGTCAATTTTACACTGCTGTATCATCTGCAGTATCTTAATCTTAATTAATTAATCTTGTAGTAGAGTCTCAGTCTGTGTCTCTGTGTCTCTAGTTAATTTGGGCCTAGCCTGGCTTCAGTTGCACTTTAAGTCTTAATCCTTTTTTGTGTCCACACTGGGGAAAGTTCTGCTGCTGGACATTCTCTACCAAGCTGTTATGAAAATAGAAGACCACAGATAATACAGCAGTGTAAAATTGGCCAGCAGCAGGACAGTTTTAATGAGGGAGAACTGACCAACAAGTTCTCCCTCAGACAGGTGATTTACAACAAGAATTAAGAGACCGCAGATCATACAACAGTGTAATATTTGCCAGCAGCAGAACAATTTTAATGAGCCTTGTTAGTCTCAAATTAACTAGAGACAGGCTGGGGCTTCACTACAAGAATTAGGGTGCTGCAGTGTATTATCATGGATAATAGGCCTAACCAGTGTAAACCTAACTTTATTTTATCTTTGGAGATAGGGGGTGTAGTGATTGTAAATTATATGTTGTAAGGTGGTTTAGAAGCACACTGTTCTTGCATTGCTTATTGTTTTCTTTCAAACAATGCAGCCACATTTTGCAAATAAAAAGCAGTTCCAAAAACAGATGATCAGTAACAAGTGTACGATGTGTTTTGAGCACCCAAACCTAAAAAAGGGCCCATCAACATACAATTAAAAAAAAAAAGAAGAAATTAAACTGCTCAAAAGGGAAACCTTAGTAGCAAAAAAAGTTTAACCTATAATAAAGCCCCTATCAACATAAAATAATAACCAATATACCAATAATAACCAATAATAACCAATAATAACCCAAAATAAATAAAACCCAAATATTCCACCCCCCTTTCCCAAAATCCAGTTTTTTATTTTTAGAAGGGAAGCCTTGCAGCAAAAACATATGTTTGCTATGGACAGGACAACTGCTTACCTCAAATCAACCACAAAATAGACTTGGCCGCACTCACCGACTCCTATTGCTCACCATATTTCAGATGAACAATTAGCGCTTTGCTGATCTATATAGAAACGAATCCTCTCCTTTGTT
Source organism: Nanorana parkeri (assembly GCF_000935625.1). Lineage (NCBI taxonomy): Eukaryota > Metazoa > Chordata > Amphibia > Anura > Dicroglossidae > Nanorana > Nanorana parkeri. The sequence goes on from NW_017307216.1 coordinate 643,385, forward strand.
TTTAAAAAATAGACTTAACAACAAAAAACATCCCCAATAATCAGATCAAAACAAGCATAAAGTTGAAATTGAAGAACAATTTCCTACCTGATCCTAATTTTTGCCTATGTTGTTTGTAAGCTTCCCCTATACTTTCCCTACAGCAGCTTCCAATACACTGACACTATGGCTGCCCTGTGTCCCCCTATTATGTTGAGGGGGCTGGCTTATCCAAAAGCCCCCTTATAAGCCTGCTAGCAAGGGCTACCATTAGAAACCCCTTACATCCCTCCCTGATGGTGTCAGTCAGCTTGTTTCTTCAGTGTAGATGTTGTATTTGTTCTATGTAGATTATAGGGGATTATTACATTATAGTGTCAGTCTGTTTTCTTCCACTGTGTAGGATGTATTTGTTTTGTTCTGTGTAGATATCAGGAAATATTATGTTATGGTGTTTGTTTTGTGTTTCGAGAGCTGATTCTTGTCCCCAGTCCTGTGTGGTTAATTTTTAGCCATTGTACTACCCACAAGCTGTCACAAGATGGCAGATGGATTTCACTGTATTTTACCTCCAACTTCTCTCTGTAGTTGTAGTCCCGCTACTCTTTGCCGTGGGACTGTCAGTATGCAACCAGTCACTATGGCTTCTACCAGTTCTATCCAGATCCCCCACCTCATGCCTGCCTCTGCTGCTGACTCATGATAGGGTGCTGCTGCTGGGCTCCAGCATGCACTCTATTGTGGATGACTCCCACATACAGGCATCCCCTATAGGGATTGAACCCCTTCTCACCCTGGTGATGGCCATAGTTTAAAGGCCATGCAATGCATTATGGCTTAAAAAAATTCTCCTGGGCGTATTTGTAATAGACGAGCACTGCGGGGTCCGGGTGCGGGTGGCCGTCGCGGTCGTGCGCAGGCGCACCGCGGATCAGTAGCCCCAGCTCGCCGTCAGAACGCGGTGACGTCTGGTGGCGCTCTCCGTCAGCGCTTCGCGCAGGCGCGCCGCGGTCTCCCCGCATCTCGCCCCTCGGGGCTGTCTAGCTCGGGCGCAGGCGCGCCGGGGAGCTCCGCCCCTCCGAGACGCAGCTCTCGGCATAAAGCCGAGTCACAGTAATTGATCGGCGTCTTTCCGTTGATCGTGGAAGGACGCTGATCAACCCCAGCGTTCTGCTCGCCTCAACCCCACCGGACCCAGTTCGTCCTTGAAGACCTCAACCAACACCTAAATCGCAAGTAACCTTGGCTAAGCAACCATAGCCCCAGGTCTCCTTAGCAAACCGTGTACTTAAAGCTGTGCCTTGCTCCCATCTGTGCAATATACCTGAATATCTGAACCCATTGCTTGCTCCCATCTGTTTTCAGTACACCTGAACTACCTGAGTACAACTGGCCTCTGTATTAACCATTGCTTCATGTGTTTGAGACTAAGGCTGTGCATTGCTTCCCTATTTACTACACTTGTACAAACAGAGAACTTATTTCCTACTGTGTCTAACGCTGAGAACGTGCATAGTCATCCTGTGGTGGTATACTCTAAACCAGTGGTGTGTTACAACCTCACTTCAAATATACTTGTGCCAGTTGTTTCCCATTCCCTACTGTTTATACGGGGCGTGATGTACTGCAGCCTCCTAAACGCCTAAAACCACAAAACTGGGCAATCCAGGGAGGAGCTGCTAAGCTGATACCCGTTCCTTTAACCCTCTCCATTCTGCAGTTGCGATCCATAGAGGGTATTCAACCCTCTCCCTCGGCGAGCATTACAGTTTTTGCCAGGACCACGAACTTTGAACCTGCAGGATTCACCTCCAAACCATGATAGCAAGTGAACCCAACCTCACCTCTAACGGTAACTAGTTATTGTTTTCTGTAACATATAGATTAAAACAAAAGGATCACCTACAGCATTGCCATCTTCCCCATCATCCACTGGAGCTTCAGGTGGCCTTCATAGCAGTGTTCTTTCTATAAGTTAGCAGTCTATTTTCCATGGCACCACATTCAGATATGACTATTGAAAAAAATCACTCTAATTCGTTAATCACAGACTATTAAGGTACCTCAGAATACACATATATAGATATAAAATATCATAATTAGTTTATTTCATTTCAATAAAAAATCCCATATAATACAAACATAGTACGTGGTTGTTAAAGACCATAAAAGAAAGAAAATGTAGCCCTCACTTTCTCATTTCATACTAGTCACACATGTATCGCGTCATTGCCAGTCTCCAAATGGGTGCTGTAGACCTTTTAAATGATATGGTGGTGCTGTCCATCGTTGTAATGCTTGTAGCACGTGACAAGATATGTTGATAGAGAAGGTATCCCTACGTGTTTCACAGCACAGACCACTTCCTCGGTAGAGGGCTACAACTATTTAAAAACATACATTTAATCACTTGAAGTTATTAAACTTTACACATTATTCATATATATATTTTACAATTCGTGCATAAAAAAGAAATAGCAGATTCTTGCCCGCTGAGCCTTGGCACGGATGAGGAGGTAACATGAAGAAATACACCTAAAGTGGCCAAAAGAACAGCATATTGACCTCAAACCCATCTGCAAAGGAGACGTACCATATACTAACGATGTTTAAATTAATCAACCCTTATTAATAATTATACCTCTGAATATTAATTTCCTAAACCAGTAACCCCTTCAACTGGCCATATACAGTATATCCTCCTGCACATTCAGCTGAATTACTTCGGAGGACTTAGGGTTCAGTTTCCACAGTATCCTGCTTGACTGCATAAAAACAAAGAAAATAACAACCAATAACGGACCATAAACAAGTGTTAAGAATCTAATGGTCATCAAGTAACAATGCCCAATAAATAAACCACCAGATAGGCAGACTACGGCATAGAGCGTTCAAAGACTTTTTAGAGGGAGTAGTAACGCAACATAGCCTCCCCTCTCTTACCTTCAATCTCTACTACTGTGTGTCAGACGCCTGCAGTGGCGCTGACAACTGCGTCCCTTCTCCTAATTAACCCCCACACTGGATAAGCGCATACCATGCATGATGTCACATCCGGCATGTGCGCCCAAGTACTGCGCATGCGCCTCCAGCCTCAAGACTAGGCTTGGCCACCTAAAGCAGAACTCAAAGATACAGGTAAAGGCTCACCAAAGCCAGGTATGTAGTTAATTTTACTTCACTAGTAAATAAGCCAATGCTTAATCAAGACATCGCTAACATCAAAATGGCTCCTGGAGCCAACTGTAGCAGACGTTTCTTTGGTTTAAACTACACTATATTGCCAAAGTATTGGGACGCCTGCCTTTACAAGCACATGAACTTTAATGGCATCCCAGTCTTACTCCGTAGGGTTCAATATTGAGTCAACCCACCCTTTGCTGCTATAACAGCTTCAACTCTTCTGGGAAGGCGTCCACAAGGTTTAGGAGTGTGTCTATGGGAATGTTTGACCATTCTTCCAGAAGCGCATTTGTGAGGTCAGGTACTGATGTTGGACAAGAAGGCCGGGCTCACAGTCTCCGCTCTAATTCATGCCAAAGATGTTCTATCGGGTTGAGGTCAGGACTCTGTGCAGGCCAGTCAAGTTCCTCCACCCCAAACTCGCTCATCCATGTCTTTATGGACCTTGTTTTGTACACTGGTGCGCAGTCATGTTGGAACAGAAGGGGCTTCTCCAAACTGTTCCCACAAAGTTGGGAGCACGAAATTGTCCAAAATGTCTTGGTATGCTGATGCCTGAAGAGTTCCCTTCACTGGAACTAAGGGGCCAAGCCCAACCCATGAAAAACAACCCCACACCATAGTCCCCCCTCCACCTAACTTTACACTTGGCACAATGCAGTCAGGCAAGTACCGTTCTCCTGGCAACCGCCAAACCCAGACACGTCCATCAGATTGCCAGACAGAGAAGTGTGATTTGTTACTCCAGAGAACACGTCTCCATTTCACTAGAGTCCAGTGGCGGCGTGCTTTACACCACTGCATGTTTTTGACCTTGTCAGCCTAATTGGTTACCATGTTAACTTTGCTGAAATGGTTGGATATCTATCTAGAACTGATGGTGAAGACAGATTTTCTGCATTGGGTTATAAAGTTATAATGTGTGGGTGCTCAGAGTTTATCCATGACTGGCACAAGTTATTGAAAACAAAAATAGTTATGCTTTATATGACGATAAAGCTTTGGCTTTGCCCTTCCAACAAAGTTAATTTGTCTAGTATTTATTGGCGGTGGGAGGGAAAGGGTAAAGAACATAGTTTTAATGTAAAAAAATTGTTTAACTATGATTCTCAGCAGTCATGATTAACCTCTTGGAATATATGCCTGTTCCTGTCCTGCGACAGGATATAAAAAAAACCACAAGCTACCAAAAATTGTCCAGGTGCAGCACACCGGGATTACCCGACAACAGACTCTGGCGTGTACGTAAAAGAACCCCTGGCCCCCAACATTATTCAGGGCTGATGCTGTGCTCTGGATTTTAACGCACCTATACACATATCTTTCCCTGCCTATAGAGCTATAAATGCAAGTGGCAAGTTTGAATGTAGCCTTATACTGCGGCCAGTACTGCCAAATGTCTTATACTGCCACCAGTTCATCCATGTGGTGTAACATAGATGTCACCAAATTATATGAGAATAACACATGACCTGTAAAGTGCCCAAGCAGCAACTACCTGCTATAAATGAATCACCGAAAGCTTGCTGTTATAACATGAATAGCCTGATAAAGTTCGAAGTAAAGTCATGTAAAAAGAAAACACCGGGCGTCTGACCTGCTGATCATTGTGTATGGGGCCGCATGCGGCTCCATACACAATGATCAGCAGGTCAGGCGCCCGGTGTTTTCTTTTCTTTTCCATGCAGTTTCCAGGATCCCTTGTCTGCTACAGGGCAGCCGTGCTGGATTTCCATTAACTCTTTGGGACACAGGAGGGTTTCTTTGGTTGTGCTTTTGGCACTGTTCGTGTCATTTTCTTTAAAAATAAACCTGTGACCCAGAACACAAAAAAGGTGTTTCGCCTCAAAAGGGTTGAGTGTTGCCATAAATATAGGCTGCAAAGAATGCAAATCATGCACAAGACATTACTGACCCTAACCTCCTAGTAATGTACAGGGCAGTGCATGAGGTTTTCCACCGATGTGCAGTTCTTAGTGCACTGCACATGACCTGCCATGGGCTTTGTGCTATATTAACTGGCTACCACCAAAGATTTGTATAAAACATTTATTGTTGCTACCCCAATGGACTTCCCCCAACTGGGGCTGCAGAGAACTAAGTAAGTTATTATGTAGGTAGTGTAGTTATACAATTGAACTCAGATGAATACCCATACTGAAATTCCTGACTACATCATAACCAACGATGCATCACTAAAGCAGTAATCAATTATCTTGTAGTTAGTATAGAAATACAAGTGCAGAGAGTATGAACTCAGATGAGATTCATAACTACTCCCTGAAATTAATAATTCTTCCAGTAAAGCAGTAAATTGGTTATTCTGGAGACAGTATATTAATACCAATAAGCAAGGTATGCACAGATACTGAGATTCATAACTGCCTCAGGGTCCAATGATGCTTTCACTAAAGCAGTAAATCGGTTATTTTTGAGACGGTATAGTTATACCATACACAAGGTACGCACCAATACTGAGATTCATAACTATCTCTTGAACCAATGACTACACTAAAGGAGAACTGGTTATTACTGAGACAGCAAGGTATGCACAAATACTGACCCTCATGACTCAATGCTTCACTAAAGCAGTAAATTGGTTATTTCTGAAACAGCATAGTAATACCATACATGAGGTATGCACAACTGCTGAGATTCATATGACTGTCATAACCCAATGATACTTCCACTAACACAGTAAAAGAATTATCAAGTAGTATAGTATATGAATGCCCATAAGGTGCCCATACACCTTACGATTATCGGACGAAACTTTCCGTCCGATGATCGAATAGTCGTACGATTTTCGTACGACAGCCCCATCCTGCCCCGATGATCGCAAGATTAATTTAGCCGTAATTAACGAAAAGCACCTGGACGAAATGCGGTAATTGATTTCCCGTATTTTCGTTAGCGCAAACGCAGTGTAGATCGTACAACTTTTGACGGACGGAAACGCCAGCAACCTTACGAAAATCGTACGATCTAGCAAAGTTTTCAAACATGCTTGACCGTCAAAAGTCGTACGACTGTACAGTACTGTCGGTCGGACACTGCAATGCACACATACGATTATCGGACGAAAAGTCGATCGCATACGAAAATCGTCCGATAATCGTAAGGTGTATGGGCACCTTTAGAGTTAATATACACATTGCTGAAACTAAAGCAGAAAATGATTAGCTTGTAGATGGTATAATTATACATGTGCTCAGAGACTAAAACCAGATGCAAAAACACATACTGAGATTTACAACTACAACATATACCAATGATGCTTCACTAAACAGTAATCAGTAAACTTGTAGATAGTACAGTTATACAAGTGCAATACTGAGACTTATGACTTCATCATAAACCAATTATGCGTTCACTAAAGCAGTCAATTGGTTAGCTTGCAGATAGAATAGTTATACACTTGCTTACAAGTGATTATCTATCTCCACTGTATGCATCAACTGTAGAGTTGTAGACAAGAGAAACACTTCTATTGCAGAGTCAACATATGGCCAGAAACTCTGCCTACAGCTTCATCTAGCCACTGAAATATATTCATGTGTGTGGCCTCTGTTCCAGAGGGATAAAGCCATAGCAATCAAGCTAAAAGGCCCTCACCATAGACTATGAAAGCTCTGCACAGTCTGACCAGAGTAATCAGGTCAGACTGTGCAGGACGTCTTAAGACGCCCTCCTGCTCCTAGCAGACTCCCGTCTGGCCGTTCACTAACGGCCATGGACGGAAGGTAGTTAATGACTGGTAACCGCTGAGAATCAGCGGTTACTGGCATTACAGAGCCTTAAATAACTCGTCACGTACAGTGTACGTGGCCAGTCATATAGGCACTTTCTGGCGGGACATACAGTGTACGTCACACGTCACAAAGGGGTTAACCTAAGGTCCCACACCTGTGAGGCAGACACACCCAGGCTGATACAATTAATGGATCAATTTGGCCTGAGAGCATAATGTAGATTGGGAGAAAATGCCACACCTTAAAAAGATTAGACGCTTGCAATCGTACAGAGAGTCAAAGACATAACCCCATATAGAGTGTTAAGAGTCATATAATATACGTAAGAGGTTGTTCATATCTTCAATGAAGATAAAGTGACCTCATTCCATATTTTCTGTAAGCTGGGAATTGACCTCCTTATGATCTCATGATATAAACAGGTAAGTAAAACATAAGAGAAATTCACTTAATCAGATCTAAAGGAGCCTTACCCACCCCTACTCAGGTCAAAGCAATCATAGTCTTCCAGCTTGTGAGATCACAACAAGCCCAAAGCAGGTGGTAAATCAAAACTGGCAGAAATAACCTCCAGTACTCCCACACACCCCAATGTTTTAGCAAAGGAGTCTGTAAAGCCATTGTACAGGACCTAGGTTTATCTTTATTCGGATAGGCTGTTGCCTATGACACAAAAAGAAAAGCATTGATGGAAGTACAGAAAAAGAACCCACCCCCCCCGGGGTGATAATGCTTCTTATGTATGCCTACAACAAAAGGCAACAGCCAAGAGTGTGAAAATGGAGAAACAATCCCCAGTACTACTACTCACCACTAATATGATATAAATGTAGGAAGTATGCAAACAATGTTTTAGAACCACCAAAGAAACTAGGAACACCACACCCCTACCTATTAATCAGAAGTTAAGCAACATATTAACTACTTCCTACATTTATCAACAACAAACCATTTCAATTGAACTTTTAAGGTGTCACACACGGATTGAACGGGACATATCCATATTAACCCCTTCATGACTGAGCTAGTTTTCAGTTTCTGTTCATAAATGACTGACACACTTTTTACATTTTTGCTGTGTGATTCTTCCACGTCAGTAATATACTTTCTTACTAAATTTACCCACACATATTATATATTGTTTTTGAGAGGACAGATAGGGCTATAAAATATATCAAACATGTGCGCCTCACTTAGTTTGAATAAAATATAAAACAAATTAGGAAAAAAACTAGAAGAAAACACATTTTTACTTAGAGACTGATCTTGACAGCATGTCAGATTCAGAGCTCACTAAAGGTCTTCGATTGTGCCTAGACGATCAGAAGTGATACATTTCAGGCAAAGAGATACAAATTGTATCTCTTGTATCTCTGTGCCTGAAATGTATCATAAACATTGGGCTATCGAGCTGTCAAAACGAATAGCAGAGAGGTGAGTCACTCTGCTATCTCTCTGCTATTTTCAGCTGTCAAATACGGGATTATTTACTGCTGATCTCTGCGTTACTTACTGCTGAGCTCTGTGTTATTTACTACTGAGCTCTGTGTTATTTACTGCAGATCTCTGTGTTATTTACTGCTGAGCTCTGTGTTATTTACTGCTGATCTCTGTGTTATTTACTACTGATCTCTGTGTTATTTACTGCTGATCTCTGTGTTATTTACTGCTGATTTCTGCGTTACTTACTACTGAGCTCTGTGTTATTTACTGCTGATCTCTGCGTTACTTACTACTGAGCTCTGTGTTATTTACTGCTGATCTCTGTTATTTACTGCTGATCTCTGCGTTACTTACTACTGAGCTCTGTGTTATGTACTGCTGACCTCTGTGTTATTTACTGCTGATCTCTGTGTTATTTACTGCTGATCTCTGCGTTACTTACTACTGAGCTCTGTGTTATGTACTGCTGATCTCTGCGTTACTTACTACTGAGCTCTGTGTTATGTACTGCTGATCTCTGTGTTATTTACTGCTGATCTCTGCATTACTTACTACTGAGCTCTGTGTTATTTATTGCTGAGCTCTTTGTGCTTTACTACTAAGCTCTGTGTTTCTTTACTGCTGAACTCTGTGTTACTTACTACTGAGCTCTGCGTTTACTACTGAGTAGCTGGCTACATATGATTTTAAGACATATTTGTATGTTAAACATTTAGGATATTCACTATTATAGTAACATTAGTTAAACTGGAGACATTATTATAATTCATGATGCATTTAAAATGCTGAATATAATTTGGCAATTAAAGTCTATGTCCAGCCAATTGTTTCCCCTTGTTTTGGATAGAGTGGGGAAGGGTTCAAACCTCAAATGGGTGTTTACTGACATGTGAGGCTTCATTAGATTTGCCATCACTTCTTGTCCTGCCAGGAACATTTTTCCAGACAGGAAGTGAGGGGAACTTTTTTTAAGTCTCCAATCGATGGATGCATCCAGGGATAGTGATTGATTCTTAATCGCATGTAATCATATCGTATACGATTACATGCAGTGTGCCGGCGTTCAAATGCATTGGCTGTTACCCGATCATTAACTTGAATGGGTGACAGCTGCCACTTGTAAACGGCAGATTAGTGATTCCTGCTGCAGGAAAACGCAAGTTCCTGACACAGGATTCCCTAATCGCACCTAAAGTATAAATAAAATATCCATTCTGGGTGGTGAGTTTTCTTGGTCCAGCTTGTTCTATGGATGTCTAGGGGTAATATACCTGCTAGTACATAGCAAGCACCTGAGCTCCTGTTCCTATAAAAGTCTGTGCTGCAATTCCCTATTACTGATTTTGTGCCAAGTTGATTTAGTGTGTGAATGCTGGAAACTAAACACCAATCAATTAGTGCAGTGTAATGGGCTGGCACAGACTTCAGCATACTGTATGTGCACTATCTCTCTCTCTCTCCTAATTTAGGGCGGCTTCATCAAATGTGAATTAAAACAAATCATTTTCATTTATATATCCAAAGCAGAAATTAAGATGACTCCACCTTGTGGCCAACTTACAAATTGCATGAAAACATAGTTACATAGTTAGTTGGGTTGAAAAAAGACAAATGTCCATCGAGTTTAACCTATAGAGATGAACAAGCAAGTTCAGAAACAAAAAAAGGAGAATTTTAACTCACCACACAAAAAGGTTAGTCAGCTACAGTTGCTATTGTAGCAAATACCACATACAGTATGTATCCTCAGTACTCAGAGAAAACGTAAACCCAGCAGTAGCCCGCTAGGTACCTACAACAGTGAAGTGCAGAGATGGGGACAGGAAAATGACCTGAGCTCTGGACTGAAAACTCTATAAGGAATCCCCAGACATACTGGTCTCACTTGAACAGCAGATTACTCTGTGAACAGGAACAAAGATGGTAGTCACTGCTGACCGCAAGACATTACTTGGAGAAATTTCCAAAGAGAGCACCAGTATAACCTGGGAAAGCCTGCACTCGTTGACTGACTGGAGAGACTTCCAGGATTTAACATATCCGGCATGAATCTATCAGCAGCTGTTAATAGTTGAAAAGTCTTTCAAATAGAGAAGAGCAGAGCTGAAGAAAACAAGTCTACTTTCCTGAAGACACTAGAAAAAACTGAGACATACTGGTAGTGGGCAAGGTTATCTTGTGCTGGCTCATTTTTTTTGTGTCGGTGCCTGCTTCTCCTGCAGGGGGCAGTATAACCCTACAGCCTAAGAATTCCTGTGTCCCTTAGGGCTTGTTCACACCAAGCGCGGAGCAGATCCAGACCAGAGCAGATCCAGACCGGATCAAAACTGCGTCCAATGTATTCCTATGGTATTTTGACCTCCAGTTCACATCGCAGCGTGCGGATCCAGACCGGATGAAAAAACTGCGCCAAGCCCTATTTTACCTGCTCTGGATCTGGTCTGGAACGCATCAAAAACGCATCTCAAACGCATCAAAAACGCAACGCAATGCAACCCAATGCAATTCAATGGGAAAAAATAACCATAAAGAAAAAAAACCTCTATGGTCATCTGTCATGACCTAATCTTCCCTTGTCACTTCCTGTCTTTGGAAGGGACACATCACATGCAAACATTCCTACCTAGATATCGACATGCGGGTGTATGAAAAAAACTTGTCTGGGTGTGCACGAAGGTCTGCATATAGAGTCCCAAACTGGCCCTTTGGATCTCTTTCTCTCATAAGTGGGTGCACCCAAAAGCGACGTCTCCTTACAGCACTTTGGCGTAGGAGTATAATAACCATCACCAGGAGCATGCCTGCATCCCATGGATCCATGTTGCAACAATTTTACATGTGAAACAAGGTCAGAGGAAGCAGGAAATAATCGGAACAGCTAATGAAAGGTCAAAGGTAAAAGGAAAT
>NW_017307216.1:655218-660913 GCF_000935625.1 Nanorana parkeri
ATATAAATAAAAAAAAAGAAAAGTAACACATAAAAAAATAAAATAAAATAAAAGCCACATATAAAAAAAGGGGAAAAAACCCCCCCAAAATGTTTAACTCCCCCACCCCCACGTTTACGCGCCTATAAACGTAAATACGCGTCCGGTGCCCCAGCGCGAAAAAATTACAATTGCGCTACACATGTTACATATCGCCGCGAACGTCGCAGTGAGAGCAATCATTTTAGGGCCATCAATCACTGATAACACTAAACTGATGAGCGGTAACAGCTTTTAAAGCGTCGCCTAGGGCCAATTTTGGGTATTATCGTTTTTTGAGGTTTCGCGCGCGCACGCAATTTTAAGGCTTGACATGTTTAGTGTCTTTTTACCCGACGTGACCCCATCTTTTATATTTTACCAAAAAATTGGGTAATAATAAATGTTTTATCATTTAATATAGGGGAAACTGTTTTTTTTTTTTAAATTTCGGTAATTTTTCCTTAATATAGTAAAAAAATAAAACCCCCAGTGGTGAATAAATACCACCAAAAGAAAGCTCTATCTGTCCCCAAAAAAGGGTATAAAATTCATTTCAGTACAGCGCTGCATGACGGAATAAATGTCAGTCAAAGTACCGCAGCGCTGAATACTGAAAAATGGCCTGGATGGGAAGGGGGTTTAACACCGCGGATGTCAACTGGTTAATGAACGAGAAAGAAAAAGGCTTTTTATCAAGAATAAGCTCTTCTTTTTTAAGCAGATCTGAAATATATTTGTAATCATTGTTTCAATATTTTTTTCAGTTTAAGGTAAGTGAACCGTATATGTTTGTAGGCTACACAGAACGGGGAGGTCTCTGGATCATACTTGGGTACATCAATCGGAGGTAAATACCATCTACCATGCTGTATATTCTCTATACATTTCTTCATAGATATTTTGTCCTTCACTATTTGAATAATGTTGAGGCTGTCAAACGAAATCATTGCAAATAGGTAAACTATATTACATTGTTGACAGATTCTCATCAGGCAGTAGTTTAGGAATACTCCTGTCCCTTCCTATTAGTAATTGAGATCACCTCTCATAAGGATCAACATGGAGGATGAAGTGGTGCTGCAATGTCATTGAGTTTTTCTACATCATTGTATCCAAGGTGTCCTGAACCATTTCTCTGAGGGCCTGATACAATGAGGTCTCAGTGCCGTGACCCCTAAATCACCACGCTGCAGGGACGCTGGTTGTACATTCTAGATCAGATCAACGATATCACCACATTCTGGTGGTATTGTGTGGGGCTCGGCGCCTCCTGTGTGTAGTGGAGGGGGTGATGGGCATTGGGATTGATGTGTCCCTCTGTGTCCGTGGCATAGCATTTTTTATATCTTCAGGCATTAAATGCACCGATACATCGGCGCATCCCTAGCATTTGGTACGTCATCTTCAGAATCTTCTAGGCATGTGACAGGTTGCTAGGCACGGCCTGTCTGGGAACGCACGGGTTTATTGCTGACCACATCTGAATCTGAAGCGAGGTCTGTATGCAAGCTGCCTTTGGTTTTTAAAGCAAGGACACATGACAGACATTTATGTCAAATGTTAAAGCATATCTAACCCTGAAGACAAAAATGTAATACAGCATACCAGTCCTTGTGAGGGCCGCTTTATTTTTTCAGGCTTTTTTCCCGCTGATCCTGCCAGTGACACACTTCCTTCCTTACTGTATACTATTACTTCCATACTCTATCTATGGAGGAGCAGCGTTGTCACCCTAGACTACTTTCCCGATTTGGCCTACAAATACCTTCTCTCCTTATTTCTATCAGATAGGGAGGAGCTATTCTGTAGTCCACAGAAGAAACCCAGGAAAGTGGATTCTAGTGTTTGCGATATCAGTTCAGTGAACCTGACGTTACAAGGAACCGGTATTCAGGGAGCATCTACAGGTATTTTCTTTTACTTTTTAAATCAGATAATATTTATTGAACAATTTTTGAAACATCAGAGTGCAGAGGTCAATAGTAACAGAGTGCAAAATGCAGTAGTAATGCACGAGGTGTAGGGGTCAGTAGTGTAACGCAGAGCGCAGTAGTGTAACGCAGGTCATATCTGGGAAATTAGTTTGCCCTGACTTGTGTACATCAGTGGTGGAAGCGTTAGCATTGTGTAGAGCTGCTGTTACCCCTCGTTGGTACTGGGAGACCACTGTGCGGGAATCAGTGCATGCAGATCTGTACTGTGTGAAGGTGAGGCAGTGCACACAGGGGTCCCTGAACATTGCCGTGGATGCTGCACAATCCAAAGGTACCCCTGCTATGCCCATACAGGTTGGCCGAATCCCTGGCACTACTGCAGCTGCTTTCATTCACTGTATAACTTTCCCGCCACTAGCAGCACCACTAACTGGCATTCCCTGTACCCCACTATTGACAGCAATCATGATGAGGCCTCGCGGGACAATAAGCTAAACAGCGGCATTGTCCCAGCTCATCCAGGACCGTTGGCAATTATGGTGTTGAGACACATTTGGCATAAATTAAATGAATGTAAAATCCAGGTGCCTTCATCATCCTCACTCCCTCCTCCTTTCACTCGGGGTGGTGGGGGAACAGCAATCTTGGATGCAGGTGATGATAATACAAGGAAGCCCCCCCAGCTCTCCTTGAAGAACCCGCCCACCTGAAATGTACAGCCAATGGTGGGGCTGCAGTCTCCCTTCCAGCCTATAGCAGCTTAAAAGAGAACTATAACCCAATATTTTGGACCATAGTTCTCTTTAGGGTCACAGGAGGGCATTTACTATGTCCTCCTGTGACCCTAAAACTCAGCATATAGCAGGCTATTGGCCGCTATATGCTAACAGCGCAGAGACGTGCTGCTGCCCGGAAACATCCCGACAATATTGTTGGGAATCCACTCCGCTACCTAATAGACAGCTGGCTTTGCCTCCCTGTGCCCGCCCTCTCCCGTCAGCTCCATCCTGTGGAAGGTCTGTTCTCCCCCCCTGTAAGATCATTGCAGAAGAAGCTCGCTGAGCCTATCTACATATAAAATAAGCCAATCTGGGCTTCCAGCTCAGTCACGTGACGACAGCCGCAAGTTCGACAAAAGTTCAGTCCGCTTCTAACACTACATTTTCAGCGTTATAATAGACTACTGTTCACACTCATCTCTCATCTTTCTGAAACCTCCCTTCCTCCTCTATCATCACTTATTAATGTCACAACGTGGTGCAGAGCAGAGAAGACTGAACGTGACGTCAGACGCGGGTTTATACGCAACGCTGAATGGGCGTGGTGTCGAAAGTGACGCTGCGGAAGTGCGGGTTGCAGCTTCCGGTGTTAAGAACAAAGAATCCGAAGCGGGGAGGTGAGTGCAGCAAATGGCTTTGGCCTTGCTTGGTAGGAATAGCGGCGCTGTGTGTACAGGGGGAGGACACTAGGTTGCAGCCGCCGTGTATGTGCCGGGAGAGTATACGAATGGTACCGGCACCGTGCGTACGGGTAGAGGGCTAGGGGGAGGGGCTACGCACAGTAGGAATGATGAATGAAGCACGGTGTTTCTGCTCAGGCCTAGAGCGGCTCTCCCGCGGTGTGATCATGGGGACCAGGCTGTGTGTCCTCCAGTATGGACGAGCATTGAGTTCTGGCTTTGGGCGAGGTTTACTGATGCCGCATACCGCCTCCCATAGAGATCACTGGCTGTGTGCAGCTAAATGTCAGACTCGCATAGGCATTTCTATGGGTGCAAAACCCTGAACACTACATTTGGAGCTGTGCACCCGTACACATGCGCAATTCCAGTGTATATGTACAGCCATTGATTTGTGTAAGTGGTTGTATGTAGCATCTGTGGCTCCAGGGTGGGGAAATACACCCACGTTTTACATTGTACAGCCCCAGGCGCCTGTGTGCACGATCCCTTGCAGTAGTAATAGGCCTCGTGCACACGGTTGTAATGGAATTACTGATCGCCTATAGAAGGATCTCGCTGGCAGAAAAATCCTGTATAAAAATGCGTGCAATGGTCAGTACAGTGCTTCTGTGTACATGTGGAAAGACATACAAATGTTCCTCCAGTGTTCTGTTGTGTACGATTTAAACTTCCATACCAGTCCAATAAATTTACATGGGTAATGCATGGATGGGTATGTGTACATAAGGGAGCACCGATACTAGTAGCAGTGCCAATACCGAGTATTTGGGCGAGTTCTCATACTCAGCCAAATGCTCTGATACCGGAAATTTCCTCTGACCGGCAGTGCCACGCGGTAACATGGAGCCGGCTTCCCGGCCAATCAGGAAGCCGGCCCGCGTGTAATGACCTGCTTGCTGATTAGCTGGGAAGCCGGCTTTCCGGCCAAATAGCCAGCTCGATGCTGATTGGCTGGGAAGCTGGCGCAATCAAGAAACCGGACAGCGGGTAATGACGTGCTACCCAGCTTTCTGATTGCCCGGGAAGCCAGTTCCATGCTACAAGAAGTACTGGTATCTGAGTACCGAAATATACATATCAGTACTCGATACTGAAAAAATGGTATCGGCGCATCCCTGGTACATACACACACACCTCTCCACCCCCCACTCTGACAGTGGAATGTCCTCATGTCTAATACACTTGCATTAGATGTGATGACATCACAGGTCCTTAGACTGCTGGAGCCTGGGGAAGAAGAGGCTGCAGGGACCGAGGAACAGGTGAGTATATCTCAAAATGAGCTATCGGGGTAAGAGCTCATTTTGTATATAAACAGATGAGCTCTTACCCTTGCAGTGCGTTGGTAGCCCATCCAGAAGGGGTAACTTTTACGTTTCCTCACTTTCCTCTTTTAAAACAAAAACTGCACAACTGAATTGGTTAAATTTCTCACCGGTCTCGGGTGTCTCCTAGTTGCTACTTAGCCTCTAAAGCCGGCTATGCACTGTAGTATTTCATCTGAAAAATGCGTTCAATTTTTCTGATAGTTATTGGGCTCAATTCACAATCAATTTTTACCATTGTGACCAAACAAAACGAGGGAGCGGGATCGGGAAATGAGTGAAAGTTGATAACAGGGAATTTGGTTTTCATTGAGAAACTCCATTTATTCCAAAACCAAATGAAATCTAAAATGACATTCCTCAAGTGTCTGATGACATTGAAAGCTCTGATGAGAATCTTTCAATGTATGACCGGCGTTAGGCGTAGGAATGTTTAAATTTAGCTTATGAGAGCGGATGCCGAGCTTTCTAAATGAATGAACAGGCCCTCCTGGCTCCTCAGGACCCTTTCACATGGGGGGTCCAATCAGGTCCACTTGTCAGTTTTTCAGGCATACCTGATCAGAATGCACAATGTTAGTCTACTGAAAAAGCGAGGTGCACAGCTCACCCCTATCATGTGTCCCTGCAATCCACATTTGGTGCACGGATCACTCTCTTCCAGAGTAATAGGCTCAAAAACTGTGGAACCAGCACACGATAAGCTTCCAAAGAAATTAAAACTTTATTCCACATGCATCTGTACAAAAGCACAACCACTGACGCGTTTCTGCCTTAGTTGGCCTTAGCTGACAATGTTAGTCTATGGGAAGCCGGGTGTAAACGGATGGGCGTCCACTTACACCCGGTTAGCTCCGGCCAGGTCCTGAAAACCACGAATCGGAGATCCATTGTGCCGGATCACGGGTAATCTGTACAAAGTCAAAATACATGTAAAAAAAGATCTGGGATTT
>NW_017307216.1:660951-678704 GCF_000935625.1 Nanorana parkeri
ATTTATTACATGCATATCTTTTCTTGTTTTGTAGGTTCAGTGTGAACTGTGAATAAAATAATTGGCAATCATGTCAAGTAAGTCATGTTATGTATATAAATCTTATGTTATTATTCAGAACGTAGAATAGATTTCAGTTTACTGTCGGCACAATCTAAGCTGCTTTGTTGTTGCTGTGCGCTGCCCTTGATTGTCTCACTGAAGGAGTCTATACAGAATTTGGCAATGGGAGAAGTTAGTGAGATCAGACACTTTAAGATTTTTCTGTCGGCAAGTAAGCGGGCACATGAATAGAACATGAACATGCTTCGTTGTTTTTTGTAAAGCAATATTGGTGATCATACGTGCTACGATGACATGGGATGAGGGTGTGAGACAAGTTGAAGTCAGGGCATTTATTCTCATTACTAGGGATGAGATGGCATTCAGTCTGAACCAAAAAGGAAGCCATCATTGCTGGTCCATCAGCTGTGGTCAGTGCATTCCCTGCCTGCAGCTGCATGTAAACAAAGGTGCGGGATGCTGCTGACATCATTGACTTTATATTTTCTACACCAAATGTGGCCATATAAGGTCAATGATGTCACTAGATCCCGCCCCTTTGTTTACATGCAGCTGTGGAGTGGGGAATGCCCTAGTTGAACTGGCACCAATGGCTTCCTTTCAGGTGAGCTCTGAACCCAAGCTTAAACCTACTCAAGTGTTCTTATTCTAGATAGTAGCCATCTTGCTACAATTACTGTAGTAACAAAATATACTATGGGGGGAATTTATCAAAACTGGAGCTGATTTGCACTGCAACCAAACAGCTTCTCTCATTTTCATATCTTACCTGAGCAAACTGAAGAGAGATGCTGACTGGTTTCCATGACAACCACTCTAGATTCTGTGTGTTCCAGGTTTGATAAATTCCCTCCTATATTGTGTATTATTCTACATTAATGATTCATTTGCCTGTTTACAGATTTCTGACATTTCAACTCTGTTAAGTGCCTTATATAAGATAACATCCCATAAGCCTCCAGTAACAAACTTTATGAGCAGACTTCCTATGGGTTATCTGTATCTCTAGCAGGAACTGTGGAGAAGTTTTACATTTTGTTTGGCCATTCCTTCTCAGCATGTCATGTCTGAATAGGTCTGACTAGAAGAAAAACCTATTTAGATGCTGTGATGCACTGCAAGCTTGCAATTGTTTGCCTTGTGTGTACCGCAAGAGCCTGTTCTACATCAAGCTGACAATAAGTAGATCAATTGATTATTTAGTAGATTCAGCAGCTCCTTATTTCAAAATAATGTGGCTCTTTTTTTTTTTTCTTCTTTTCTTCCAAACTGTTTATTATTATTTTGTTTTACAATAACAATGCAACACAAACAAGCAGATCCTTTGAGGCAGCAACATTTACATAAATTAAGCCCTCATTTACACGAGAAAAAGGGTGGCATGTACAGCTCCGTGCTGCATGAACGGCTGTATCAGGCAGCTCCCGGGAAGGGCAGGTGCTAAATGTGATTAGTACGCAGCCCCTGTCCTTCTCTATGGGAGTACGCCGCCCTACGCTCACTGCAAGTGCAGGTCCGTACGGGTGCGGGTGTCCCAGCTCGGACGCAGACAGGATCACATGCATTGACATGCACATGCAGGATCACAAGCACCTGTCCTTCCCGGGAGATGCCCGATACGGCCGTGCACCCAGCACGGATCTGTACATGCCAACCGTTTCCCGTGTGAATGAGGCAAAAGAGAGTAAACAAGAACCCCCCCCCCATATCTTTTCATCCCAATGTCCCTCCCGTTTGTAAACCTGTGAACTCAAATAGGGGGAAAATCTCCACTGGGAAAGAAAGGAGAGGAGGGGGGAGGTGGTGGGGGGGGGTTAGAGAGGAAAGTTAATCAGTACAGCATTGAGACGTGGGTTTAGACCAGGGGTCTCAAACCTCCGGCCCTCCAGCTGTGGTGGAACTACAAATCCCATGAGACATTGCAAGATTCTCACAGCCACAGACATGACTCCTGAAGAGAGATGCATCATGGGATTTGTAGTTTCACCACAGCTGGAGGGCCGGAGGTTTAAGACCCCTGGTTTAGACTCTTCACAACCGATTAAAGTCTAGGTATTGCTTTTACAAACTTCACTTATGGAGCAGGGTGAGCATTGTGGATCGTGTGCATCAGGGAGTCAGCAACCTGAGCACTCCAGCTGGGATAAAACCTGAAGTCCCATCATGCCTTTGGGGGTCATGAATGTGGCTGTAATTTTTGCAACGCCTCATGGGAATTATAGTTCCGCAACAACTGGCGCGCCGAGGTTGCCTGCTCGCGGTGTGTGTGTGTGTGTATATATGTATATATATATCTGTATGTATTGTGTACATGGAAGGTCTACCTGAGGTTTCTTTTCCCCCCTCAATCAGGGCTATAACTGGTCCCTCCCTTTGCTTCCATATTGCACTTCTTCTCTAGCAGGTGTTCCCATTTCTTCACTATTATGCGGTGTTGAGATTTGCATTGTACTCTCTAAATGGAAGTTTATCATTTTACATGTTTTATTTGCCATTTTGATAAATAATGTCCGTTATTTATCATGTTTCATTAACAGAGCGGCCGTCATATGCTCCGCCTCCTACCCCGGCACCAGCAGCAGTAAGTATATTCTATAAATCATGAACCAAGCCTTGAAATGTTTTATGTAATTAGGAGAGGTTGTCGCGTGTCATGTTTTCCTCCTGACATGGGTTCTGAAATGGTTGCCTGTTTTCGAACAATAAATCACTTTATTTGCTTTAGTAGGATTATTATTGGATGTTTATTTGTCGGAAACGGCCATACCCAAAACGTCTCCAGCAGTAGTCAATTCCTAAACCCAGATAATGGATGTGCACTAATTTTAAACACATCTGAATGTGACTTAAAATTAGATATTCTCCTAATGGGCAGCCCCCCCCACTTCCCGAAATTATCAGCTTTGTATATGAAACAAATCTCCATGCTTGCTTTTCATATAATTACATGTTGTGTGTCTGTCAGATGCGTGCCGTCATTCTGCGTGTTTGTGGTGCTTGTGTGCAATGTGATGAACTGCATGTACAACAGCCCCGGCTTTTGGATACTTTCAAATCGTTTAAGCTTTTGCTTTCTGTTTCTCATTTTGTAATTTGATGCTGCCAATTCTTCTACCATGGTTTTAGGATTAATACATGTTAAAGATTGATTAAGCCTGATTGGTAGGCTATGACATGAGCCAAACACTACAGGCCTTCACGTGGTTGTATAAATCTTCAACCTATACAGGTTTACAGATGCCATAGAACTCAATGGTTGCATATGATTTTTCTTACTACGCAGTGGTGCGCAAGTCCTATCGCCAGGTGCCTGGGTGTCGGCCAGGTGGTCTTTCTTTTCCCTCTTAATTTAGCCGTGCTGTGCACAAGCAGGGCCAAATGTAAATTGGAGAGCCACTGCCCGTTTGTAGAAGTGATCTGGGTGGCGGTACAGCTACCCAGATCCCTTGTAGCAGCCTTCTTACACACACACACACACACACCATGGTTTTTGGGGGACCCGGGACCATGGCAAATGACTTCCATAAAGAAAACCTGTCACCTCCCAATGCTATCACATAGGGGCTTTTAAGCCCCTGCGTGATAGAAACAAAAAGTTAAGTGATAACGTAAAAAATTAAAACCAACCCTGCTGCCCCATCATCTGCATGTGAATGGGCATTGTGTGCACTCATTCCACTGGCTGGCAGTGGGGCAGCAGCGCTCTCTAACACGCACAATACACATTAAAGGGTAGGTTCACTTTTCCAACAAATTTTGGGACAATAGAATTTCCCCGCTGAAATCTGGCCCCCACTGCCCTCCTTGCTTTACTTGCCTTTTGGCGAACGGCCCTTCCCCTTCGCCCATACCCCGTACTGCCATCAAGCGCAGCCTTGCACTATGGATTTTGAATTTCGCTTGCAAATAGTGAGCACTCATTGGTAAGCGCGGTCACCTGACCTCGCTGAGCAATGAGAAGCGCTTCTTAGCACAGTTAAATGCGGTTTTGGTTAAAATTATTTTGTGTATCCTGACAAGTAGATTGTCATGAGGGGCAAGTAGATTGGGCCCTCGCTTTAGTCCTTGGAATGTAGTTTTAAAAATAATGTCCACACCCCTGCTACCAAATGATATTCGCGGCGGTCATTACACCTGCGGATACAGGAATGCCAGATTTTGCTGTTTAGCTTCTATACTTGGAATACTTGATATCCCCTAACTACGGTGAACGCTTGGTAAACTGCATTGTCAGTGGAATATAAACATAGTTATTCTGCTGGTTTGAAAATGTGTGTGCATCAGATCTAGAAAATCAACGCAGGGGGTCGGCCACTCTGTGTCCCTAAATGATTGTAGGTTGCATTAGGTTTGGAACCATTTCTGTTCCCCCGGCTCCTCCTCTTAAAGTGCCTTCTGGCTTTTTGACTTGTGATTCTGCCTTTATTTGTCCATCCCTGGTGGAGATAGCATGCATTTAGATGCCCAGCACTGCACAATATGGAGATGTTGGAAACACAGTACAGCGGTACCTCGGTCCAGGAACTTAATTTGTGCCACGATTCTGCTCGTGAACTGAATCAAACTGTGATCAGACCACGATCTCGACTAGAGGAAGCCACGACCACGTGTCTGAGCAGGGAAGATGGCTGCGGTTGTGTTCGTCACCCGATGCAGAGTTTGCGAACGGAAGCAACATTTTGCTGAACTTCCTGTTTACAAACAGAAGCGTTCATGAACCGAGGTACCACTGTATATGTGTTCCCACTTTGCCAACTCGTGAACGATTCGGCCATATAGATTTCAAATCTAAAATGGTCATGACAATCTTACATTGAAGATATGTATACTGCAATAGCGGTCCCCCCTCCAACCAAACGTCTCTGTGCTCAGCTTCTAATAGACGAATTTCCACAGCTTCTTAAACATGCCATATGCACCATTTTCATTTTTGTGATTTTATTTTTTTGCTTTTTTAAATATTTTATTTCCTTTTGTTTGAAATCATTTCTCATTCGTGTTTTTGTCTCATTTGTTTCCATCAGCAATTGCCCAGCACACCAGGGTTTGTGGGATACAATCCATACAGCCATCTTGCCTACAACAACTACAGGCTGGGAGGGAACCCAGGCAGCAACAGCAGGGTAACGGTAGGAGATTGTCATGATGTGTGACCTGAGGCGTTACTGCACAGATGGAACTGGGAATTGTGCTTTAACCTGAAACCGGCCTCTTTGCAAAGCAGGGACTAACCAGGCAATCTGCGCAAAGGCATTGCCTGGCTAATTGCGGTATGAGACATGGTGCTGACTTTTTATTTTGGTTACTAAATAAACAGGACTGCGGATATTGCAAATCACCATGTCCCATCGTTGTCCCTACAGGTGGCTATGTAACGTTGGCTGGTTGAACTGTGCTTATGCTGATACGCTTAAGACTAAAATACAAGCTACTTCATGCAAAAAAGAGCTACTAGTATTCACAAATGTAATGATAAAGTTCCCATACTCTGGCGAGACCTAAAACGTAGCACACATTTAGCTTCAGACAGTGTTGGTCAACTTGCTTGTGGCCCTGACATCACCAAAGGGCCGTACACAATTCTCAGTGAATGTATTGCTACAGATTCAGTATGCTGACATACTGCAGGGGATGATCAATGTCTGTAAACATGGTGTAAGAGTTTTTGGAGACTGGTGACATGCTTCAGGAGACAGTCATAGACAAGAGACATGTTACATGAGACTGCTAGAGTTTACTGCCATTAGGGTGTCTTAACAAGTCAACGCTTTCTCATTTGAGCCCCATACAGTCCTTAAAAGTGACTTGATTCACATCTGATATTCCTCCCAGCAATATCCATTCTAAAAGATTAGAGGAAAACAATAAAAATAGAAAAGGGACAGCAGAGAAAATGTAATATGGTGTGAAAGAGATGCACCATACCATTTAACTACTAGAAGGCGGTCTAATTAATACTTTCCCTTCACTGGGTTAAAGGAGAACTATGATGTGAGTGATTTTCACTCAACCTCATAGTTGGAGCCGACGTGTGTCAATGAAACTGTTACACGTCGGCTCAATAGATTGGGAAGTGAGCAATCGCATACCGTCGCTCACTCACTTCTCGATCCTGTCCCTGCAGAGAGCTGTGACTGTCACTCACGGCTCCCTGCAGGGATCCCCCCACTCACTGCTCCAATCCTCCAGCGCTTACTGGCAGAGCTGACAGGGCAAGGGGGTGGGTACAGCTGACTCTGCCTGTAGATAGGCAGAGCCAGCTGTCACTCATGCAGCTGGGTGGATCCCGACGGTAATGTCCGGATCCGTCCCAGCTGTGGCGGTCTCAATGCTCACGGTATACTGAGCTTTGGGTGACGGGAGGACGCTAGTTTGTGTCCTCCCGTGTCCCTTAGGAGAACTATGGGGAAAAACACTTACCCCATAGTTCTCTTAAGTATCAAAACAAACTACTGATTACATGACCCCAACGGTCACACAGTAAGTACCAAAGGGGCGCAGGTTTGGGCACTAGGGGCTTACTGTGCTCTGGGGTTAATTACTGGGAGGAGTAGAATGGGAAGGAAAACACCTTTGCTGTACACTAACTAAAGGTCCAATGCATGGCACAGTATTGACGAGGGCTGTAAGCTAGCAATCATTGAGTAAAGGCAAGTACGTTAAAATACATGGGCAGGTTTCTACTTTGCGCACATAAAGTTTAAAGCCTTTGCTGCAAGTTTTTCAACAGAAAGTAAAAGTACAAATGATCCAACAAAATTCTTATATTGCAGGAAACAGTTAAAAAAATATTAATTGTGCAGTACCCTGAACAATGTAACTGTCTGGAATATCTATTGAAAAATAGCAGTGCTCTAACTGTGAGAGTGCCTACATCCCCATCCCTATATATCCCTATTAATAGGTTCAGTTTTGATAAATTGGGAAACTTGCTGATATGTTTGAGTGTTACTAGTAGCTCTTTTTTTTACACATATGCTTGTCTTCTGTTTTAGCTTCTTTATTCTCTTTCTGCAAATGGGCAAGCCATATTAAACTTTTGGCAGTTGACAGCTAAAGTTATTTTTTTTGATGATCAATACAGCACAAAGACCTTCTAGTATAGATATTTTTAATTTAGGTACTTATGATGCAAATGTGTTGCCAAAAGAACTTTGTGTTGCCACTAACATCCACAGGGCTTCTTGTGATTTGGGATATTTGCAATGTTTATTGACTTTGCTATTAACTCCATGTGTACTGGTTGGATTAGGAAAATGCCAGAAAGCCATATGTTTCTAGATTTGGACTGACTACTAAATTCTTCCTTCTCTTCTTCCACCCGTTATTGGGTGTCATTGTTGTTCATCTTGTTCAGTGGGTCGCCACATGCCTTCCACTTTTCTAGGTTAGAAGCTTCTCAGTTGCCTCCTAGCGCAGCGCTGTCGGTTCTCGCGCCAAGCAGCCATTCGAAATATGTTGCCGAGTGTCAGCTTGAGGTGGGCTGTAGTTGTGGCCGCTAGGGAGCTCCATCCATCCATACATGCAATGCTTACAGCTCCCTCGCATGTCCTGTAGTGGTGCCTGGACCAGAGTGAGGTCACATTCTGGTTCCTGGCACCTCTACAGGGTGCGCAAGGGAGCTGTACAAGCAATGCGCGCATGGATGGAGCTCCATCACATCACAGGAGCCAACACTGGACCCCAGGCTGAGGATCCACTCCAGTTTTCGTAAGGTAGGGAGACTGGGTGGATCTTACAATTAAAAATTATTTGTGGGCGCGTGTACAGTATATGTGTGAGATTGTGTCTGTCAATATTTTTGAGGGCCCATTCACACTAGTACAGTGCGTTAATCGAACAGTTCTGTGCCATTAATGCACTGTACAATGCAATCGCACCTACTACACGTTCTGGTGCAGAAGTTGCGTTGCCATTCATTTGAATGGCACCCTAAACGCACCTCCCGCCCGCACCAGAATGCACGGTACCGCAATGCCATTTGTGCCATTGCAGTGCGACTTGGGTCACGACTTAAAGACCAAGGACAAATGTGGGTCCTGAGGTTACACAGGTTGAGAACCACTGATTTACATGGCACGGACATTTGTTTGGCCTTGGTGTTGCCATTTAAATCAAGGCTGGACAAATCTGAGGAGCCTTAATAGTTACAGCTGGCGCCTAACTTTGGAGGTTTTCTCCAGTTGTTGTCAATAGAGCTGGTTCCTAAAAAAAAAAAAAAATCCTTCTGGTTGCCGGACTGGACAAACTGGCTCCTAACTTCCATATTAATTTGTACTGATGCTTTATATATAGTATAGTACTGTTCCTTTCATGCCTTTACCAACACAGAACAAATCGTTACTATTCATTGTACTCTGTCACCTGTCATGGAAACTACGCTATATGATCTTAGTGGCAATACAAAGATGTACTTCAGGATTGCAAACATAGGTGGGTCCTTTATTTCCAAATGTATTCTTTCCATATTTGCCAGGAGGTTCTCTTCACATACCTCCCTAATGAAGTTGGTACACAAATGTCTTTTTTGACTTGTGTACCAACTGAACCTGCTGATCCCGGATTCTTCGAAGGAACAGGCAATGTGAAGGCATTTGTTAGAGGTGCTAATACTTTTGTCCCTTTTTTTCCTAGCAGTATTGCAGGTCTCATCCATGTGCAGATAAATGGAAGAATTAAATAGCTATGGGTTTAGTTAACATATGATTTAGCTAGTGTATGGATTGGCAATTGTGCTCAAAGCAGAAAAATATCTGCTTTTTGAATAGCCTGATTGGAAGAGTATTAAAAAGGGTCCCCCTCCTTTGAGTATAGCAGACAAACCCCCATCCAGACTGGGCCTGTTGGGGTTTATCACGACTTTGAATTTCTAAATCTGTTGCAGATCTAAAAAAGTGTCAGGTGGCTTAATTGGCCAGTGAATATTTTGCTGTTACTGATTGGAGGCATATATAAGGTAGACCCTGCATGGAGTGATGGAAAGCCATACTGAGGTCTGTCAGTTGAGATACATAAATTACATGAAGATATGACCCTTAGTAACGAGCATGCAGTTTGTTAGAGAACGTCTCTATATGCTGCTATCGAAGTTTAACTTTCATGTCTGCTTTTCCTTTTAGGCCTCATCTGGGATTACCATCCCAAAACCACCAAAGCCCCCGGATAAGCCACTGATGCCATACATGAGGTACAGCCGAAAGGTAAGCGATGGGCTGTGGGAGGTGCTGCTGTCTGTCTCCACCTTAATAGATTCCCGATCACCCCTGTATATCTGTAGAATAAATCTAGAATAAAGATTGTACATCGCCGAAACCTGCAGACATTTTAGTAGTTTAAAACAAAAACCCTCTCCGCCACCCTTAATGTCTCTGAATAGGTCTGGGACCAAGTGAAGGCTTCCAACCCTGACCTTAAGTTGTGGGAGATTGGCAAGATCATTGGTGGGATGTGGCGTGACCTAACCGATGAGGAGAAGCAAGAGTACTTGAACGAATATGAAGCTGAAAAGGTACGAGGAATTAGTATTTAGATAAGAGAACAATCAAATCCTTCTAAAATGTCCCAGTAGAGCCTCAGGTGCCACTCTGTAGGCTTGAGCTGCTGTTTTCTGTAGAGTGTAAGGGTTGATACTGCTGTTCACTAGGTCCCAGGCTGGAAAACCTCAGGATTAGGTCCATGATCCCCATTTAGCAGATTCATCTCCATTGTTCATGGAAAGAAACCTCTGCCCCTATTTTACCTTAATAGCAATGTTAATATTAATTGATACAATGAATATGTGGAATATTTGGTCCTTCCTATAGTAATTGTTCTACTCTCTGGAGCGTTGGGCTCAATATTGAGTTTACAGACTCAGCTCATTTTGGAATAGTTAAGAGTCCTAGTCCTTATACTGTCCGCACTGCTGCTTATTGAAATAGGATCACCTTCATACAGGGATAGTGTCCTTTAAGATGCCTCAGGGATTTCCCCACTATGGTTGCCTGATGCTAGCTTGGAGGATTGCTGCTTAATAGAAACAAAGTCAAATATTTGTTTTAATTTGTAAAATTGCTAAGGAATAGTCCAATGTGTCATTGGGTATTCTCGTGTATGTTGAAGCGTTAACATTAGATATGCTACATCCTTCTATTATGGATCCATACTTCATTGATGCCTTTAATAATACAGGTTGGTTGCCTTGCGTTTAGACCAGAGGCACGTTAGTGTCTATAAAGCATATTTTAATTAAAATGCTCATCATTGATTTGATTTCTTATAATTAAAATATTCATCACTTTACTCAGTACTACATAGTCATCTATGTACTGAAACCAACCCTCATTGTGGAATCTGTATAGCAGTATTACCTGACTTGCATTGTATTCCAGTTGGGCCTGTGTTAGTACATTGATTTCACGTGTTCTTTGAGCTGTGCTGGTTATATTGCCACTGTATTGCATGTGGTTTTGTAAATGGGCTATGTAACATAAAATGTATGAAATATGTATTCTCCAAACCTGTCATTTACCTGCAAGAGGGGCAATCATGGTGCTGTAATGTTCATAAGGTGATGCAATATATACATATCTGAAGATGTCGTTGGTTGCAGTTTGCACAGGCTGCTTCCATTGTGAACAGCTCAGATGTGCAGATTTCATTGACCCTCAGCAGCTAGAGTGCCCTAGTGGTCTCCAAATATGATCCATTTTTGCTCCACTACATTAAAATAAGGGTTGTATAGATTTATAAAGACCCTTCATTCACTGGTAAATGCTTAAAGGAGAACTATGGGGTTAGGGCTTTTCCCCATAGTTCTCCTTAGGGTAACAGGAGGACACAAACTAGCGTCCTCCCGAGTTGAATATGCTAGACGTGCAGTGCAGCAGAGTTTTCATTAGATTTGTTTCTACTTGGGCAAATAGATGGTTCCCAGTAGAATTATGTTGGATATATTTTATCAATGCAACTCTCCGATTGGATTGTAGGACACAGAGTTTAAAAAAATAAAAAGGTTGCATGCCTTTGTTCTAAACCTGGGTTTTGAGTCATCTGTGTAAGACTATAGGCAATCTTAGGGTGTTGTCTGTCTGTATTATACCTGCTTGCTTCCACGTTCGGTCTGCCTGGCTCTGGCCACTTCCCCAATGATACCATGCCACACCCAGTGAAGTCCCTTTTGGTAGACTATATCCCAAATCTAAGGTCTCACTCATGATGTAACCCTTCACACTGACAGGCTGACCTTGGTAGAAGACTGAATTTTACTACCGAGGCAGACAACGGATCTCTTTGGCAAAATCCACCAGCAAATGGTTATCCTATGGTTTAGATGAGGGATTGGCAAACTCTGGCCCTCCAGCTGTGGTACAATTACAAATCTTATGAAGCATTTTAAGACTGCAAGCCACATGTATGACTCCCAGAGACAGATGCATGATGGGATCTGTAGATTTGCCACAGCTGGAAGGCTGGAATTTGCTTACCACTGGTTTGGATTAAGTCTGGTAGGGTAAAGTGATTTAATGCAAAGGGAAAATCGTTTTCCTGATCTTTAATCCCTCTTTATAAACGTACTATCCATATGGGCACCTATAGACCAAACATGTTACCGCTCTGTTTTCTGTACACTGCATAATCCACTCTATAATGTAAGACATTATGTGAATGTTGCGAGCGACTTCCTCTATAAACTGTATTCTAGATTTATTTTGCTTTCCAAGGGACATCTGTGCATTATGTAATGTTCATGCATGAAGCTTGTGTTTTGTTGCCGTGGTGCATTCCATATCTCTGGTTGTTCTTTTTTCAGTTTATAGTGGCACATGAGCTGTTTCTGTACAGACATTGACATTTCGTTCCGCAGGAACTAGAAATGGCAAATGTACTTACTGTGCAAGTTTTTGTTATAAAATCTTCTCATGTAGGCTGCACACTGCGAATTTCGTCCAGTCTTTGATGGACTGGCCAAGCTTCATACAGTGGGTGCCCCTGTTGGCACCCTTCCACCCGGCATCAGTCGATCATCTGATCAAAGGAGCAGGTTGGAAAATTGTTGGCCGAACGGAGCTTGCAGACAATCTTGCATTGTAGTCTTGCAGCGGGGATTCCGCCATCCACACTCGTAAGCGTTCCTGGAGGAGTCTGTTATATTTTCTTCGTTCAACCTGCCGGTTGAGCGAAGAAAATAGAGCGGTGTATACCTTGCTCCCATGTTCTAAAGCCATCAGTCATCTGTGATTTATCCATTTTGGACAGCTCTGCATGTTTCCTAAATGGAGGCTTTTGTGGTTAGAATATTCTCATACCATCAGTGAAACATTGACCAGTGCTGGCACTCTATACAGTATGCTAGTGCTCATAAGAAAGTGTCTAGTGGCCAACTGCTCTGAAAACCTATAATTCTTTGTGGTGTGTGCTGGCAAGTAGAATCTCATGCTGGCATCAAATGCTTTTCGTTGGTGAGACCTCCACCAGAATTCCCAGTTCTGCCCAACTGTCACATCCATTACAAAGCCTCATAGTCCAGTACAGATGGATTTTCAGTAATGCTGAGAAATGCAAGAATGAGACCTTTTGTGCCCCGACAGCAGTTTTACAGTCTTGTGGATGAGCCAACTGTTGGAGTCTAAGATCTATACGGAGTCTACTGGTGGTTCATCCTTAGGTGCCCACCCAAAAGTGCCATTATGGAGTGATAGCCATGACTTGTATGGCACTAATTAAAAGATTAGATTGCTCCCTTACACAGGATCACATGACTTAATAAATAAGCTTCCATCTGCCGGCAGTATGGTCATAAACTGTACTTCCTACCTCGCTTGATTTGAGCATCTGCCGAAATGGTCAGATGGATTGGCCGTGAGGTGGCTTCCTGGTGTTAAAGTTGAGTGCTGTCAACAATCGGATACAGACCTTTTCCAACTTGTTGGACGGTATTCTCATTTACTGTGGAGGAAAAAGTGCAAGCACTATAATAGGATTGTGCCAAAAACGTGACAGGTGAGTAGAAGTTAGCGTTGGTTCCAAATGATGAAATGATGCATAAAGGAATGGGCATGCGTCTCAATGGTCTGCTTTTCTTGGTCAGACATTAGGGCTGGATCAACCTCAACCCGAGAGGATGAAAAAAAGGACAAACAACCTTAACCACAGTGCCTTTTTTGTTATGTCCCTCTTCCCAAGAAACTTGCAATCTACCGTGTTTCCCCGAAAATAAGACCTACCCCGAAAGTAAGACCTAGCGCTATCTTCAGAGATTTCTGTAATATAAGACCTACCCCGAAAATAAGACCTAGTTCGGTACATAGAAAGCTACCGCTGAAAACTACATTTCCCAGCAGGCAGCGGCACTGCCAGTGGTGTCGGAGTGAGGTCAGGGGAGGTTAGGGAACTTCTGACTGGTCCGTTCGACGAGGTGGCTCCCTGGACGGCATCAGAGAGGAGAGCTCCAGGACAGCTGCAGCCTTCAGGTACTGTGTGATACAGTACATTCCATATATCTGCTCTGTGTGACACCTGTGTGCCTCAGCCTCCACAGCATATTGTATCTAATTTAAATTATGGTAGAAAAAAGTATGTGGAGGGGATGTTCAATGGTGAAAAAAAATAAATAAGACATCCCCCGAAAATAAGACCTAGTGTGTTTGTTTTTTTTTTTGTGGGAAAAAAAATATATAAGACCGTGTCTTATTCTCGGGGAAACACGGTAATATCTGTATTACACTCACCGTAGGGCTAGGTTGGTCAAAAGTCAATCTACTGATACATATTTGGATCATGGGAAGCCAGAAACTTGAAGCAGCCAGAAAGATAGATCTTCAATTTTAAATTGCCACAATGTTGGTGGTGTTACTTCTCAGCATGGGACTTTTTGAACACGATTACTTATGGCATAAAAGTTAAATCAACAGCATAGTTGACTTATAGTTACGTTTTTGGGGTTAGCTAGGTTAAGGGTCAGGGTGTTGGGTTTATGACTTCAAATTTTAAGGTAAACCTGCCAGCAGAGAACTGTGGAGGCTTCATTGCTGTCATCCTCTGTAGAAAATACTAGTTGTCTCCTTGTTATGCTGATCCTCTTGCTTGAATACTACAGTGCACTGGTCTGTAGTTTTCTTCATACTTGTACTGGGTCGCTGATTCAGGAAATCTTGAAGCCTAGGGTCAGCACAGTAGAAGGTAGCGGACGGGTTCTTAGCATTAAATTACCAATTTTTGGCACCCAAAGCCCCATACTCTAATGTCCTATGAACCTATGTCCTGTGAACTCAAATGAACTATACAACCTTAAACAAGAACATATAAACTCAACGCAGAGGCTCTGATCAGTATCAACCAGGGGCTTCAAGACAAGAGTGCTAAAAAGCTACAATGCTGCCTTTTAATTTGGCGGCTGTGTATTTAAATGTGAAAAAGTGGCCAGTCTGTAGAGGTCTAGTAAGGGTTAAAGCCGACTTGTAGAGTTGTGATACGGACAGCAGAAAGCGGGTTTCTGCACGTACCTTGATGCAACTTCCATAGCTCCTTTGGAACTCCAAAGCACAAGTTGGTTGCTCTACAAATGTAAGTCAGCAATGCTGAAGTTGGCTCTCGCCCCTCATTCACATTCATCTTCACTAATGCAAGAACCGGTCTCAATAATCTGCTTCAATATACACTACAGGAGGGGGAGGCGAGAGCTCCGACTCACGGAGTGCCCTGTGTTTTGGGACTAGGCGCTCTGCAAATCTGGGCACATGCAAGCACATGTAGTTGCATCTGTTATACTTCAACTACATATTTATTACAGATACATTTTAAGATAGAAAGTCAACTGCACCTGTCAATGAATTCTGAGTCTTCCCAGACACGTCTGAACTGATGCCATCAGCACAAGTTCAAAGGCTGATACAGGCCCTAGTGTGTGTGTGTGTGTGTGTGTGTGTGTGTGTGTGTGTGTACACACACAGATGGATAGAGATATATATTTCCGTTTTAAAATAGAAAAAGAGATTGAGTCCTCCTTTCTGCAGCCCCTGTTATAAATGAACAGGATTCTTCTATACTGAGTACTCCTGTCTTTTCATAAACTGTGAAGATAGTATCAGTTACTATGTCCACAATCATGAATGAACAGGAAGTGATGTAGAACACTTTCTATTCATAACTGGAGACCCTGTATTTAACTGAGGACATAGTATGCTTATCAACACTCCGTGATCAGCCCTGAGCGCTTGTACTCTGCTCTCCATCTTGACTCGCCTGTCAGAGGAGGCCGAGCTTGACCTCCTGTGATAGCTGACAGCTTTCTCCTCCCACACTGCCTCGCTCGGCATCCTGACTCGCCTGTCATAGGAGGCTGAGCGGGGCCTTGTGGGAGGAGAGCTCGGCCTCCTGTAACAGCTGGACAGCGTTCCTCCCGCAAGGCATCCTGAAAGCTTCTCTCCTCCCCGGTGGACGCCAGTCTGTGTCCCCTACACAGGCAGGGAAGAGCAGCAGGCATCAGAGGGGACACAGACTGTTGCCCATCGGGGATGAGAGAAGCTAGGAATGCAGATAATTTTTGTCCGCTATGGTAATTTTGCCCACAGTCCCATTTTTGGCCGAAATTTCGGTGCATCTATAAGAAAACAAACCAAAAAATATTATATATATTCGCCATTCGGACACCATGTCTGTGTAAACGTATCTCGAGATAGATTTTTATTCTAACCAAGCAGTAGATGTCGCCTAGAATGTAGCGTGAAAGTGCTTATATTTTATAATGTGAACACAGTGTCATGCACAAACACCCCAATAAAATAACGGTGAAAAAGAACAAATACAGGAGTAGCTTTTACATGATCATCATCTAGGTGAAATCACGGTCAGGTTCATACCTATTGTTTAAAATAATTAATAATTGTGGGTCTTTGTGTGATTTCCTTCAGATCGAGTACAATGAATCAATGAAAACCTACCACAACTCGCCTGCTTATCTCGCTTACATCAATGCCAAAAGCAGAGCCGAAGCTGCCCTAGAGGAAGAAAGTCGCCAACGTCAGTCCCGCATAGACAAAGGAGAACCTTATATGAGTATTCAGCCAGCAGAGGATCCTGATGGTGAGTTAAATATAACTTTGGGCCTTGAAGGGTGACAAAACCCAACAAAAATTTAATTTATTGCCGCTTACCAGTCTTTGGATGACTAAAACATTTCAGCAAATACAGAAAATACTGGTTGACCTTGCCAGAAATGCAGGCTAAGCTGAACTGGAAGCCAAAAGAATGTTATCTTTGTTCTGTAAACTGCTTATCTTCCCATCCCCCGTGTAATGGAGATGAACAAAGGCAGGTATTTGTAGTCCTGACTGGGTTATAACTATGTCTCCCTTCATAGATACAGTGGAGGATTGACTATAGCTACCCAGGGACAGGAACTGTTATTTGCAGGATTACCAGGTACAGATAAAGTGGTTACAGGCAACAATATATTATAGTAGGGATGCGCCGAAATTTTGGCCTCTGATAATGGTAATGTGAGCAAAATGCTGATCGTATAAAAAAAAAGGCTAAAAATGCGGTGCATCTCCAGCTTCTTTCCTCCTAGCTGGGTGCCAGCTGCAAGCTTTGGTCTATGTCCCCTTCTATCCCCGTTGCTCTCCTTCGCCTGTGTTGGCAGAGGCAGTGGTGATCGGAGGGAACACAGAGCCGATCCAGCTGGCAGTGCCCAGAGGGGAGAAGAGAAGCTGTCGGGAGGCGGGGAGAAGAGCTGTTATAGAATATGGAGTGGAGAGGAGAGCTCGGCTCCGGTAATGGGCAGGAGGTGACGGAGCAGTCAGGATGTAGAGTGGACTATCGTTCAATGGTAGTAATCACAATGGCCCCAGTTATGAATAAACAGGAAATGCTGTACATAATTTCCTGTTCATTTATAAATGGGGACTTTTAAATATTTACTATCTGCTCACTTTATGAAAGAACAGGAAGCAGCCCAGTACAGAGGCTTCTTGTCTTGATGAAAAAATGGTTGTCACCTACACTGCCATCACTGTTCGGATTTTCCATCCAGCTCCTTCGTTTTTTTTCTGATCAATGGATGCCGGTCGGAAGAGTGCCAGCAGCAACCACTGTGCTTATTCCGACTGGTTCATGAAGAACCAGATGAAATTACATAGTGTATGGCCAGCTTATCATGGGAATTTTATTAACAGCGAGTAGAGTTTCCTCTCGACCGAATGTATCGCACGCTGCAGACAGGGTGGTGCGTCTGCAGCTTCTGACACATGCAGCCGCACTAGCACCGCGGGAGGACAGAGCTAGTTGGGCGGCAGGGCACAGAACCCAGGAAACATAGAAGAGGAGCCTGGGCAGAGGAAACCTGGGGAGGGCCTGAGTCTGCAGGGAAGAGAGCTGCTGTCCAGGTAGAGTGAAGCCTGCCAGCAGGGAAAAGGACTTTGGATGCCAGGACGGAACCCGTTGGGGACAACGAGAACCCTGAATACACAAGCCATGTAAAAGCAGCAGCAGAGACGACAGTCTGCGAGTGGGAGAGAGATCTCTAGGGACCTACAAGGCCCCCAGGGAAGATGGGAGAGAGCAAGGAAAGGTAGCCAGGGGAAAGAGCAAGGAAAGGTAGCCAGGGGAGAGAGCAAGGAAAGGTAGCCAGGGGAGAGAGCAAGGAAAGGTAGCCAGGGGAGAGAGCAAGGAAAGGTAGCCAGGGGAGAGAGCAAGGAAAGGTAGCCAGGGGA
>NW_017307216.1:678922-686584 GCF_000935625.1 Nanorana parkeri
GAAAGGTCGCCAGTGTAAAAGGCGGAGAAAGGTCGCCAGGGGACAAAGCGGGGAAAGTTAGCCAGGGGAGAGAGCAAGGAAAGGTAGCCAGGGGAGAGAGCAAGGAAAGGTAGCCAGGGGAGAGAGCAAGGAAAGGTAGCCAGGGGAGAGAGCGAAGAGAGGCGTCTTTTTTTTTTTCTCCGTTGGTAAATCTCATTGAGCTCCTCATTTGAGAAGTAGGTCCTTACACAAATTGTGGGCACCCCTGTTCTATAATTACTAACTATACATGGAAACACGGTTGTTAAAATGCTTAAAATTTTTGTATTGGGCAAATCACTCGCAAATATACGTGAAAACCTTTATTGACTATAGAAAATCATAACACGTTTACTTTGTCTTCAGACTATGATGATGGTTTTTCTATGAAGCACAGTGCTGCTGCACGGTTCCAGAGGAATCACCGGTTAATCAGTGAGATCTTGAGTGAAAGCGTAGTCCCAGATGTGAGGTCTGTGGTCACAACAGCCAGAATGCAGGTTCTTAAAAGACAAGTCCAGTCCCTCATGGTGCATCAGGTGAGAACAGTAATGTCTTCGTATGGAACTCCATGGAATTTTATTTATTACAGATATTTATATAGCGCCGACCATTTACGCAGCACTTTACATAGTTGCACATTCACATCAGTCCCTACCCTCAAGGAGCGCACAATCTAAGGTCCCTATCTCACATGCATACATAGAGGGCCAATTTAGAGAGGAGCCAATTAACCTACCAGCATGTCTTTGGAATGAAGTATGCTTTTCAT
The DNA here is from genome assembly GCF_000935625.1 of Nanorana parkeri. Taxonomy (NCBI): domain Eukaryota; kingdom Metazoa; phylum Chordata; class Amphibia; order Anura; family Dicroglossidae; genus Nanorana; species Nanorana parkeri. The sequence goes on from NW_017307216.1 coordinate 679,713, forward strand.
GGGCATGTTGGCTCTTATTGATATGGGAAATGTCTTCTTAGGAAAGCAGCTGCTCATGTTTGTGAAGCAGAACTCCAGAAATGTTGTTATTTTTTGTGAACTTACATTGGTCCAGCTTGGACCGATGTGATAATCCCTGTCTGATATCCAGAGGTCTTGTAGGGATTCTGAAAATCGCTGTACAGTCGGTGTTCTAAACAGTAATAGCGGTGATTCTCTGGGTGCTGCTCCAGCGGCCATTCCAAGCACAGAACTAAAATATGACTGGAGCTCCAGGACGGGAAATTAGGTTTAACCTCCCCAACAAGTACTTGGACTGCAGTAAATGTGTGCCGCCAGAGACTGTAACCCTTTCTAGTTCCAAAACAAAACCTCGGGCGTTGCTAAATATGCCTAGTAAGAAATCCCAGTGCTGCAGTCTCTTAACCCTCTTATGTTTTCTCACCAGCGGAAACTGGAAGCTGAGTTATTGCAGATTGAAGATCGTCATCAGGAGAAGAAAAGGAAGTTCTTAGAAAGTACTGAAGCTTTCAGCAATGAGCTTAAACGGGTAATTTATGTTTGAAAAAGGGAACCAGTCATTAAAGAAATAAAAATCTGCTCACTGATGTACTTTAGGAGCTTGTCCTTATGGCCTGATAGGTGTACTGTGGTAGCTGACCTTTCGTCCTCTGTTTCACACGGTTTTCCTAAGAACTTCAAATCTTTACACGTTCCCAGTCTGGCTGTGCTCTGGAAGGTATTTTCCATGTATTCTATGTACAATGGTACTCAATAGCTCCTTAGTGGATTCTTCATAGAATATTTTGTGCACATCAAAGCGTAGAAGTAGAAGGTTCAGCTTGCGCTTTTATACAGTGGAGACTCATCTGACCTCGTCTGTCCACTGTTGAAGGTTAGGAGGAGGAGGAACCACTTCCTTGCTGTTGGTTTCCTAGGCAGAAATGGTAACAGCGGTAGAAATATAATCTTCAAACAGCTCGACATAACCCAAAACACAAGGTATAGGTACATTTTCTAGACCAGTGCCATATCTTCTGCTAATAAGATTTATAATGTGTTGCCAGTACCTAAAATGTTTTGTGATGACACCAAAACATTTGTAATAAGGTTCCTTGATCACAGCTACATTTGGGGCAAGAAAGGCATTCCCGTCTACCAAAGTGAAATAACCACAGTGGAGTTCTGTAAGCCTTATGAAGAAGAGACAATTGAGTAAGGGCCCGTTCCCACCCAATGTGTTGGGGTTGTGCTGGACATTTTTCGAGCACATTGGTAATGTAAGCCAAGGCACTTTGCCTTGTTTAGATCGGCTCTGTTCACACCACCGTGTTGCAGGTGCGTTCTTGGAAAAACACGAATACGGGGAGCCGTGGTAATGGCGCCACCTCCAAATATTCACCAAACCCTGACACGATTTAGCCAGGGTCCTGGGGCATGCTCAAGCTGTGAAGACATGGCCCTAAAACCTATCTAAGGGTGGGATCATAGCAATGTTGGTAGATCACGCCCCATCCAGAACCAAATAAAGCACATGAGAACAGAAGCATAGGGCGGAGGAATGTACAAATTGGCCACAATACAAGGCACATGGTTAATACCGGGGGGAAGAAATGTGTATCTACCCTGTGGATCAATTTTGACCTGTCTGCAGGAGAATGATCCATATCTGGATTAATTGGAGTTTGTCCCAATGAGGAGGATTCTATAGACAGGACAGGAAGTGATGGGAAAACTTCTCAAACCTGGGCACAGCATTAAATCCTTTGAATTTGGAAATGGTTAGGACTCTGCCAGGTTTTTATTGCTGCCTGGGACTTCCCTTGGGAAGGTTATTTATTGCTTCATGTTGGTGATAGGCATTGCTTGGGAAGAAAGATAGGAGACCTCCTAATGACCTCAATACCATATTACAACCCCCTTCATTACCAGGCCATTTTTCAGGTTTTAGCGCTGTCAACGCTGTACCCAAATTAATTTTATATCTCCTTTATGCAAGCTTTTTTTTAAAATGGTATTTAATAACCACTGAGTTGTGTTTTTTTTGTTTTTTGTTTTTTTTCTTCTACATATAGGGAAGACTGAAACTGAAAATTGTGAAACAAAGTTTAGCTTACTTTTATAAAACATATTAAATACAAATACCAGGAAATGGCAATCGCCCTCAAATGACTCTTTTTGGAAAGGGGACACACTGATGTGATCTCCTTCTTGCCACAATTTGTTTTTCTTTTTAGAATTGAAGGAAAATGCTGGTATTGAAACATGGCAACCCGAGAGCAATAAAAAAAAAAGAGGTTCTAACCGGTTCGGATCTAAAAAAAATAGTTTTTAGCAGCAATCAGGTTCAGTGAGGGCTTGTGTCCACCATTACCAGATCAGAACCAGACCATAACGTTTTTTTAAGCACACCAGAAATGCGTCCCCATGTATTCCTATGGTATTTTAGGGCTATCGTTCCCAGCAATGCTTTCAAAATAAATACGGCAGGCACGGTTGTTTCTGGTCTGGAAAGCACCAGAACGCGACAGCGCGCATGAACGCATTGGGACACAAGTATAAAAAAACAAACACGACTGGTCAGCTTTGATAACCTAATCGACATTGTACAGTTCCTTTATGGAAAAGGGACGCTTTCACCTGAACATTGGTGACCTTGGCTGTACAAACATGGCGGACAATATGCAAGTCCACAGATAGGTTTGTCACCTATGTTACAGGAATGTCCTGAGCTTTATGACCCAAAACACCCAGGATTATCACACATAGTGGCAAGACATTGGCTGCATTCCATGGCTCAGTGTTTGCTACACCCCTGTGAAGGTCACAAACATGTGAAAAGCTGAGAAGCAGCAAATGGCCTAAGAGACATAATCTGCATGCTAAAAAAAAACAAAAACCGCATGTGAACACATCAAAAACGTGCAACTGCGTTTGCAAAAAAACATTCAGATCTGGTCTGGTGATGGTGGAAACAAGCCCTCAAAGCTGATACCATACACCTACATTTAGAAAGACTCCAATTTTCAGTGTTCATTACAGAGTACAGACATGTTCTGATCCATTTATGGCGGCATGTTGTGCGGTTTTCTGTGCTCCCTTTATTATTGTTTGGACTTGTATTATTCTTAGTGTGTTTTTGTTTTTTCCTCTTCCAGTTGTGCAGCCTAAAAGTGGAGGTGGACATGGACAAGATTGCGGCAGAAATAGCCCAGGCTGAGGAACAGGCTCGCAAGCGGCAGGAGGAACGAGAGAAGAGAGCAGCAGAGCAAGCTGAGCGCAACCAGATTCAAGCAGCTGCCACGGCAGCCGAGGAGGAGCAAGAAGCACCAAAGTCTGAAGAGAAGACAGAAGAAGAAGAAACTGCCATGGAGACGGGTACGTCCCAGTATAGATATAGGGACGTTCCTAAGAAACTTCCCTCTATCTACATTTCCTCACCATCTCTGAATGTAATGGTGCCGGGCTGTGATTTGGCTGCTTTTTTTCTATATTGATTGGGTAACTTTATAGACCTATTTCATAGAAGAGGCAGAATGCTTTATTTTACCCTTTTTTTAGAACATCTTTGAGTTGTAGCTTTTGGGGTAATACAGAATCCAGTTGATGATCTTTGATAAACTTCTGCTTAGACCTAACTGGTCTTTATACTTTAGCCCCTGGAGCTCTAATAATGCTGGAGTTCAGTAAATTCGGAGATGCTTGGTGACACTAAACTCTGGAGATAAATCTCATAAATTTAAGTACCTCAACTATTCACAAAAATGTATCTTATTTGTGTATCACTCGGCTGTAGATCCTTAAATCATTTCTGAATTGGTGCTGACACTGTCCTTCCTTCTGGAGGGGGGCTACTTTTGTTCCCCATGGTCCGTGTGTGTATTGTAGGTAGCCATTGCTCCAAGCTCGATCATGTAATGGACTACAATCTCATGTTTAGTTTACTCATTTGTATTGTGATTGTAGTCTATTATGGGAGCGAGCTTGGAGCAGTGGCTACTTTACATCACATACGGGGACCATGGGGAACAAACGTAGCCCCCCTCCAGAAGGAAGGACAGTGTCCGCACCAATTCAGAGATGATTTGAGGATCTACAGCCGAGTGACACAAATAAGATACATTGTTGTTAATAGTTGAGGCACTTGAATGCGTTTTTAAGATTTAAAAGAGAACTATGAGGTAAGTGTTTTTCCCCATAGTTTTCTCAAGGGTCACGGGAGGACATATACTAAGCTCCTGCCATGGCCCAAAGCTCAGTATATCGCGAGCTACAGCTCGCGATATACTGAGACCTCGGCAGCCTGGACGGATCCTGACATTACTGTTGAGATCCACCCAGCTGCGTGAGTGACAGCTGGCTCTGCCTATCTAGAGGCCGAGCCAGCTGTATCCTCCCCCGTCAGTTCTTCCAGTCAGCGCTAGAGGATCAGAGCGTGGAGGTGGGGAATCCCTGCGGTGAGTGTCAGTCACGGCTTTCTGCAGGTAGATGATCAAGAAGTGAGTGAGCGCTATGTGTTCGCTCACTTCCCGATTTATTGAGCCGACCTGTGACAGTTTCATTGTCACAGGTCGGCTTGAACTATGAGGATGTTATTTTTCACTCATCTCATAGTTCTCCTTTAACTCCTGAGTTTAGTATCTAGTGACTTTAAATTGAAATGACTCATAATTTCCAGCACTTGTGGCATTTTATCACAAGCGTAATTCATAGATTACTTTGTAGTTTCCCCACTTCATGACTATTTGTACATTACAAAAGTGCTGTTTGGCATCCATGCTGAACAACTGAGATAGAAAACCATTAGTTGTATTATAGTAGTAATGAGACAACCTGTCCCTTCCCATTCATATCTCTGCAACAGAGGGGTCATGATTTGGCTCAGTGTGGATGTGTCATGTTTGCAGTAAAGACTTTGTTCCCTTTTTTGTCATTTAATAATTTGTCTAGTGTCGCCATTTTCCCAGCATGACGAGAACTTTGGGCACTGAAGTATTTGACAACCTAGCTATCGGCAATTGTCCTGAAAGCCACCTGTTGTCACAAGTGATACCCAGATCTGTCACAATGGTCCCAACGGTGTGGCTGTGCACAGGGATCCATAGACCTGTGTTGGAAGTGAGAGAGAATCCCAGTTCCTTTGACAGTGACTATAATTAGCTAAATGTAGCAGAAGCCATGTTCATCTATATCAGGAGTGCCCATTAGGTCAATCGCGATCGAACAGTGATTAGCAACGCTGGCGCATCGCAATTGCGAGTAGGGTAAGTGTTCTCCTAACCGCAGCCAGCCGCGTGCTAGCGTTCTGCTGCTTTCAAATGCAGCTGCTGTCGCCTGATCATTAACTTGACCGGGGACAGCTGCCACATGTGAACGGCAGATTAGGGATTCCTGCTGCAGGAAACGGCCAGCCTCTGACGCAGAGTAGGTGTGAATGGAGCCTTAACATTGACCCAAACAATGCTTGTTGGACATGTCTGCTTAATATATCATTTTGCATTTTTCTGTTTCCAGAGGACACCCCATCTCTGCCCCCTGCAGAAGAAACTAGCGAGAGCCAGCAGAATGGAGAGGAGGGGACATCAACTCCTGAAGACAAGGAAAGTGGACAGGAGGCTGTGGACAGGACACTGGATGAAGGAACTAGTGACAGCAACACAGGATCTGAGACCAACAGCGGAACCGTTGAAGAGCCTACGGCGGATCAGACCACAGAGGAGCCAGAACGAAAGGAATGAGCGTCCTTTTACATTTACCAAATGCTGCTTTTTAATATGTGGCCCAAAGCTTGGTTAGGCAGGAAGCCTGTAGTCATTCCTAAATTATAACATTTGTGACTTCCAAACAAGAGAACGCTACAAAAAATGGGTCTCGGTTCCATTGGTTTAATGACCATGGCAGTGAGCGGAGCAGTTACACGGACTCGATGCCAGTAGTAAGCTTGTGTTGAAGTCACATTCACTCCTCGGTATAGGTCATTTGAATCCTCAGACATGGCTCAAGTTGCAGGTTAAAGGGCACCTGTCATGAGCAAAATCTGTTGGCTGTAACGCTGACCACATTAGGACATGCTATGTGCCTGGCTGTTGTGGCTTTAGCACGTTTGACTGACCTGGAGCAAGTAGGCCGAGCAGCAGTGATGACTAAACCCTCTTGCAGCTTTCTGGATACTTTCACAGCTCAGCGATTTCAGGAAGTTCTAAAGTCAGATGACCAAAAGCAGCAGCTGACTACATATTTGCCATGGCAGATACCCTTTAAACCCCCCTCCATCCATTTCTGCTGCTGTTTTGTAGCTGAATGTCCCACACCTAATTCTTGATGCTGTTTTTGTGATGACCTTCTACAAGGTTGTATTTTTTTTTTTTTTTTAAATCTCCAGACTGATTAAAAATGGAAACATCTTTTGTGTGTGTGATTTTGATTTGTAACTTGTACTGCAAAAGGTCCAGTAGGAGCCCAATTAAATGACCTGTCAGTCATGTGACCAGCCTCTCTGCATTCATAGAGCTCTCTCTGGGGAAAAGTGAACTCTGTGGATCATCACAGGGCTCCACAGCACGTCTTGCGAATTAAAATGTGGGTAGTGGGATCCATTCTCCTTTTTGAATCGGGCTCCTTTGTAGTCCTTTATGCTGCACGGGTATAATGTGTGTGCTTTTGTTTCAGAAATGAAGACAAAGATGCGGGCTGGCAATTGCGCCCACCTGCTTTCAATCAGCAGAGTAGTGAACCTGAGCGAGAACTTCCTCTATCAGATCTGCACTTTGCTGATTGACAGCAGGCAGTGGGTGGTTGCTATAGCCAGCCTGCTATTGGTTATTTCAAATTGCAATAACAGGCTGGCTATTGTACCTGCCCACTGTTCCCAT
>NW_017307216.1:686648-686889 GCF_000935625.1 Nanorana parkeri
GGCGCAGACTCCCCCTCACTGTTGGCACTTATTGGTGAGTGTAATACTGATACCGATTATTAAAAAATTGTGCCATAATAATTAGGAGAGCTGATAATTGGTTGACCTCTATATCTTATGATCCTCTGCTCAATCTAGTTATCATGAGGTGGTATTCTCATGGAATGGAGTTCATCATTCACTCTAATCTTATAAATTCATTACATTCAACCTGGAAAGAAAATGATCAGATGACCAGTGA
>NW_017307217.1:0-3222 GCF_000935625.1 Nanorana parkeri
GTGTAAACCACAAATAAAGAATACTTAAAAAAAAAAAAAAAGGAAAAGAGCCAGCAAATATAACGGGGAGATAACTTCTTGAGTGTAGGGTCAGCAGATTAATCAGCTCACCAGACTCAACCTATAAGAGAAATATCCCTTCTGAATTAAATTAATGTTATGTTTATTTTATTTAGCTGTTACAACCAAGCCAATAAAACTATGCAAAGACAGTAATACTTTATGTGGCTGTTTCAATGTCATCTTAATTTTGACAATATACAAGTACAGAAGCTGTGTTTTTCATAATATATAGTCAGTGGTCAGTAAAACAAACAAATACAATATGCCATATTGCAATATGCCATATGGAGTTAAAGCCAACCATTCACATAGGAGTGTATTGTACAACTGCCCATGGTCCATGGATGGGCGGATGTTGCCTTCTATATATGTTACATTCAAACTCATCCTAATGTTTTATACCCTCAGTCACCATCGTAGCAGTGGAATTAGATTCAGGATACAGTGAAGCAGAATAGGTCATCAACAGTCCAGTACTGAAGTTCCTTCACACACTTAAACGATTTTTGAACATTTTACACACCTACATTTCTTTTTTTTTTAGCATTATATACATTTAACCAAATATCAGTCTGTGTTCTGAAATTGTACACTAAAACTCACAACCGTATTGTGATGCTAACTGATATAGTGTGAACTGTTAATCCAGTGGCTTCATCCACAAAGCACCACTCCCCACATGATGGATGTTTTGGTGAACTTCCTTGGATTGGAACCCATTTATTGTACACTTTTGAGTTTTATCACTATGAAAACCCCAAAACTCTATAATTGTGATGCCCAAACACACCCTAGAGATTATGCCTTTTCACTTATGGAGAAATAGTTGCTTTGTATGCCTTTTTGCAGTTTCACTTATAGAAATGTAAACCTCTCTCACAGGGCCAGTATTTCTATTTCTCTAGACACTGATGACATATAGACTAGCTTTAGGCTAAACATTTTCAAGTGAATAGGTAAAATTCAAAATTTGTTTGGCCCTGGCATGGCACTCATGTTAACCTTGTTGCATTGATAAAATCATATTTTTATGTGCAACAATTACTAGTTATTGCTTTCTATTGCACATTCCAGGTTCAAAATGTACCAGCTGAAATGTTCTCTACTTAGATGAAAATAGTAATTGAAAACTTCCTGTGCTCCTGCTATCAAGTGTCTAGGCAGTAAATAGCAGATCCTTCTAATAGCAGCATACATCACTTTGGACACAAATGTTCTCCACATACCTTGGCTCATGGTAGTTAAGATAAGAATAGTGTTCCATCAGTTTCCATGTAATGCCATTGTCATAGGAATGGTGGAGTAAAACACCTTCCCCTGGCTTATCAGGGGCTTTGCATGTACTCAGGACAGATTTACTTCCAATTCTTAAAGTAAATTGCAAAAACCTATAGATAAAATGAATAAGCATTTTAATTGTTAAAAAAAGGCCAAGCTTACAGTTTGTTTAGTAATTTCTCACAATAATTACAATCAAAACAATTAAATCTTTAAATGTTCTGACTACTAAAAACTGATGAAAATCATTACTACCGGTATACCCTGTCTTGTAAAACATACAGAATACAAAGAATGTAGAATGAAGCAAGCAATTAGAACACAGCATACATGTTTATAACACAGATGTGACAGAATACTACTGCATACAATATATGTAATGATGTTGCAATATAAAGAACAGAAGGCTCAATTCAAAAAAACATAATGCATATAGCAATTTCACTACTCTATAGTCCTTTTTTTTTTTTTATAAAAATTGATTTTTCAAATCAGTTAAGGCATTACTGTATCGATCGGATTAATTTAGTACATACACATTATATTGGGTTATCTTAGCAATTATTGGTGCATTTTGTCTGTAAAAGAAAGGCCCTGTTTGCACCTGCGATTTTACAGGTGTGCATGGGGCCTATTTTCTCAAAGATTGTTGCATAGATAATCACTCCCTAAAGTAGATGTAAAGTCAAACTATATGAAATACCCAATGGCAAAGCCACTGCCTAAAAGTCCTGACGTTGAAGCTTTATAAAAAAAGGGGGTGAAAATACCTTATTTTCCTTATTTTATTAGTGGTCATATAACCATTGAGTCTCTTTTTTCCCCCCTCAGGGCTGAGGGGTGGAGTCTCCATTCAACACTCTGAAGCTCTCTAGACTCCTTCTGTATGGATTGTGATACTCTCTGCAGGAGGCAGGGGAAGTGCTGGTTGGGACAATAGTGAGAAACTATGAAGTAACCTAGGCTCCTCATTGTCATTACGATCAAAAAAGATAATGCTGCCGGCAGGATCACCAGGTAAATAATGCATAACAAAAGAGATTATAAATAAATGCCATTCAGGGAACATTTAATATTTTAATAAAACTTATTAAATGTATTCTTATTATTTGGGTATACTGACACTGGTGATAACTGTGGTTTCAGATAGGCATCTATTGAGGAGAGCAAGTGGTAATAAAATAAAGGCTTATGAGAAAATTAGGCTTTTAACAGTTAAATACCATTTTCTTGTGAAAAAATTCCAAATTCCACACTTAAGTGATATTTATGTTTGTGAGATGAACCTTTATAGAAGAAAATTATCATGAGATAAAATAACAAATGGAGTTAAGATAACTCATCTATCTTAATGAACTGAGTATGAAGAAAGGTATTCATCCTAAAATTCTGCAAACAACAATCAGGCTCAGCAAATTAAATGAAGCTAATCATGTACTATATCATTAGCAAAACCCATCACAGCTCCTGCAAAAAGAACAGGTGTTTAGGTTCCACTTCATCAGTCATGACCTGCCTAAGCTGTTAGCATCTCTATATCACTGGGGCACACAATAGTTTTCCTTTAAACTACAAAATGCAGTAACCACATATATAGAACTGATCTGACTTCAGTTCAAAGAAGAGGGATTGGTTGTTATGGGTTACCACACTTTGAACTTCTTATCAAATAGGCTCATATTACAGCATAGTTTATGGATCAATGGTATGTGTTCTGACGGGGTAATCATGAATAAAACAGTTGACACTTTCAGAAAATAGATCTGAAAAGGTATTTTAGCTATTTAAAGCCAGTGGGATTTTTCAGAAAAAAGTTGAATACAAACGGGGAAGGTATCATATGCATTTTCTAATATTTAATGCATTTGTGCTAGAACATGC
>NW_017307217.1:3253-3784 GCF_000935625.1 Nanorana parkeri
GTAAAGGGCTCATTATTTGTTAAAGTTGAGAAACACTGCATTACAGTGCAAACTGATGTGTGTAAACAGTGCAATGAAAAAAGCTTTCCAAACGCTACTGTTCCATCATTCCATCATTCACAAAAGCACAGCAGTTATTTGGCATAATATCCTTTAAGGAAATAAGGGGCATAATCCAGAGAAGTTCAGGCATACCTAAAACAAACACAATAACTGACCTGGACTGTGAGCTGTCAAGAAAGGTTGTAATAAGCTGCCTCCTCCCATCTTTGTTAAAAATCAAAGCCTTGCCACTTGCAAGTACACCGCAACCAAAACTAACTTCAGCACCACGGATAGAGTAAAAGTTGTGGTAGGAGGAAAGTCTGGAACTGGTGAAGCTTTCTGATAGAAATACAGGGTAGTTTTGTGAAGCCATTTCACACGCAGGCCCAGAAAAGCCAGGCTCACACCTGAAAGATAGACAATATAGAAGCATCTGAAACAAATGGATATTTAAGACAGACAAAATATTATGCATTCTCGAATACA
>NW_017307217.1:3841-32464 GCF_000935625.1 Nanorana parkeri
TATATATATATACATATATATATACATACACACACACACATACATACATACACACTGTATTATACACTCAAATGGAACATGAGTCTCAAAATGTAAAATTAATAATGCATAATAGTGGGCACAACCAATGCTATTGTAAGAAAATATTGTTCGATAGAAGCCTGGATGGCACTGACCCCCAACACTGCATGCAAGTTGCAAGTTAAGCCACATTTACAACATAGCCCTCAAACAAAATTATCCGTACATATCATAATAAATATACTGTAGGTCTCCAATAAAGGTCTCCGTATCTTGGGTGTGATTGAAACATAGGCAATGACAAGAATGATTAGACAATAAAGAAGAGTAAAAAAAATCAATAGAAAGGAATCTCATCAGCCCAGATAAAGTGACATATGGGAGGCCTGACATTCACTGCAGTAATAACTTCTACAGCTCCAGCTGTGGTACATGCAAGATATATGTGTCACTCACTTGCAGCCAGTTCTAGTGCATTGTCCTCGACCAGAGCAGAATTTCAGGCAGGATGGGCCAATATAAACTGTAAGAGAGAAAAAATTTAGATGTCGGTTGATTTGTGGAGAGGGTGAAATGGATACTCTTATTGCAACTGAGAAGCTCATATTAAAAGATCCAGGACATGATAATTGTATTGAGCTATAACAGTCCACATTATCTAGTAGATTCACACAAGCACTCTTACATATGACCAATAAATTGTGTCTGCTTATCACAGCATTGAAGATAAGAATTATTTGGTACCTTAAGAGTAGACATGAGCTCTGGGTTTGTGTAAACATGAGTTTGACCTGAATTCAGCATGTTCACAGTTTGGCAAACAAGTAAACAAACTAGCCAGATTTTGCAAGTTTGCATGTCTGCAAGAGCCTCCAGCTGCGGGTCCCTCCGGGTCTGAGGCACACACTCAACAGCAGATTAGGTGGTCACAGTGGTGGAGGTATCTTGCAAGTCTGGGGCTGAATTTCTAACAATGGAATTGGAGATTTGGTCAGGATTAGAGATGGGAAGGGCTGGAACAAAAACCCTGAAAAACGCGAAAAAAAATGTTTTTTTTCTGTCTTTTTCAAAACCTGTTTTTGGTTTTTTTCTGGAAAAATTGAATTAAAAAAAAAGAAGTGTGGAATATGTTCTTTTACATACAATATATCTTTGACATGGTATTCAAACTACATAACATGAAGACCTTAATAAAAGATTTCTGAGACTTTATGAAAAGTCTTCAATTATTGCACTATTGCATTATTCTCTCAGCTGAAGACAAGCAAATCCTGGAATACAATTCAAGTACAGGCAGTCCACGGGTTACATATAAGATAGGGACTGTAGGTTTGTACTTAAGTTGAATTTGTATGTAAGTCGGAACAGGTATATTTTTTTATTTTAATGCTCTGAGCAATAGCCAGCCTGCTATTGGATATTTCAAATTGCAATAGCCAATAGCAGGCTGGTTATTGCATCTGCCCACTGCCTGCTGTCAATCAGCAGAGGAGGGGGCCTGAAGGAGAAAGTTCTCTATCAGGTCCTCCCATGCTGATTGACAGCAGGCAGTGGGTGGGGAAAGAGGAGGCCGGGACAGCAGCGGAGGTACGGGGGGCAGCGGTGCAATGCAGCGGTATGTGTCCCCGTGCCTCCGCCAACACAGGCGGGGAGAGCAGCGCGGATTTGAAGGGACACAGGCCGCTGCAGCCACAGTTCTCCTAAATGTACCGGCGGCTGCATTTCTGCCACTAGGGGCACTGCAGAGGAAAGACTCCAATTTAGTTAGCTTGCGGGCTCTATCTTATACTTCCTACAGTTGGGTGACTGTTGACATGATAGTAGATTATAGTTTCTGTCCTCTCAGGCCTTAATTGACAGGTAAGAGGGTACATTTGTCTGACAGTTTATCTTTATAACTTTTAAATGATTCCTAATAATGTTCTGCACCATCACAGTATAATGTTTACCTATAGTCTGCTCAGTAAATTGTTTTTTTTCCTCCTCTCAGTAAAATGGTGAGACCAACATCTAGGGGTTGATTTACTAACCTTATAAACACACCACGAACATGTATACACCTCTGTAGTGTGTTCCTTCCCAGCATGATCTATGGGTGGAATCTAAACACCTTTGTAGTGTGTACACACCCAGCAGGTGTGTTATGCAAAGCCAAGCATGAATTGCAAGGTGATGTTGTGTAAATTAGCTCTACATTGTGTTGCTTGCGTTGATTAATGCAGGAATGTAAATGCATGAGCTAACCATTTTTGTCTAAACTGTGAAGCAGCATTATATATGCATCATGTGCATGATTTTTCCATATGGCATTAGTGGAAATATGCTTTTAGAGACTTTTTGGTTGATAAATACGTTTTGCTGTGTGAAAATCACACGCACCTGGTGCGTGTGTTTAGGTTAGTAAATCACCCCCCTAGATTTTGGAAACATTTCCACAGTGCAACTTCTGCTGAGAGCAAAGCTGCAATTTGCAAATATTGTGAGAACTATTCTTTTCCAAATGCTACAAGGATGACAAAACACATCCTTGCATGCCACATGTGCCCTAAAGACATTAAAAATACTTTATGGAATTAAATGTGGAGAACCATAATGAAAGTGGAAGTAGCTTTTCTCTCAAGAGTTCTCATTCCAGAAAGTCTTTCTGCTGCTTCTGGATCAATACTAAGTGCTTCTTCACCAGCAGCATCTTCAAGTAAGGAGTAAAAAAATGTAAAAAGCAAGTTTAGTTTATTTACTGAATAAGCTGTACTTTAATTTCATGCATAATACTTTTATATACACTGCATTTCACGTTCCTAGTGTAACAAATTACTTTCAATTTGTAAAAATACTCCACACTGAATTTATTTAAATTTTTCAGAAAATTTCAATTTTTTTCTGGAAAAAAAAACAGGGAAATTTTTTTTTTTCTCATGGCTTTAAAATTTCCGGAAACTTTACATCTCTAGTCAGGATTAATGGTGTCCTTAATGCTGAGAAATACAAGCAGATACTTATCCATCATGCCATGCCATCAAGGAGGCGTGTGATTGGCCCTAATTTTATTCTGCAGCAGGACAACGACCCCAAACATACAGCCAATGTCCTTAAGAACTAAACATAAAGGATAACAAGGAGTCCAGGAAGTGATGGTTTGGCCCCACAGAGCCCTGATCTCAGCATCGAGTCTTTCTGGGATAACATGAAGAGACAGAAGGATTTGAGGCAGCCCACATCCACAGAAGATCTGTGCTTAGTTCTGCAAGATATTTGAAACAACCTACCTGCCGAGTTCCTTCAAAAACTGTGTGCAAGTGTACCTAGAAGAATTGATGCTGTTTTGAAGGCAATGGGTGGTCACACCAAATATTGATTTGGATTTCTCTTCTGTTCATTTACTTTCTATTTTGTTATATGATAAAAAATAAACTATTAACACTTTTATTTCTGAAAGCATTCTTACTTTACATCATTTTATCACACCTGCCTAAAACATTTGCACAGTACTGTATATACATTTCAACTGTGTACATAGCTGTTTGCCCAAACTTCAGTTTTAATGGTCCCCCAAGGAGAAGTATAATACTAGTTTGTTTAGTCGTTCTAACGTTAGAGAATATTGCTTTCAACTATTGGCATTTTTTTTCTACATGAAGAAAGAGTTCTTTTATTATTGTGCTTTATATACGTGAATAAAATGTACAACTGAACATTACCATGTCACCTCATGATGAGTAGAAGTAGCATCCAATGTCTATAGATCATAAAGGAACTTGTCATAACAGACAGATGCAGTGTCTTGTGTCTGTATAGTGCATTATACAACTGTATTATGATTATGTCATGCAGAAATGATGTAGCGTCCTATGTCTGCATTGTACATAAAAGAACTGCATTATGATCCCATCATTGGTCAAGTCATGGTAATCAGATGTAGCATCCAATGTCTACACACAGTATGATGCAACTCTACTGTGATCATGTCATGATAAATAACATTTTAAAAATAGTCATGCTGGATGATAAAATAATGTTATCAACGATAGCTCTGTAATTCTGCAAATTCATCCAGACACCTATATTGATTAATGTAGGACAGCAAATTGTATGCTTCTGAATTCTTTACAGTATTTTTCCATGTACTACAAGGCTACTAGCATTTAAGCTGTTAATTTGCTTTGATTGTGCCTTATTTTTGTTTGCGTCTTATTGATTCCTGTCTTTGGGTAGCCATGACTGTTCCCAGTGAAAATAAATCAATAAAATATGATTGTTTATTACCTCCCCGCCACATGGACTTTACAGACTGGAGCAGCTTGAATCCTTTCCTACTTTTCAGTATTGTTTTCAGTGAACCATAACTAGTAAGGCTAAAAAGTTGAAAAGCCATAAAGGGAACAAGCAGTACTCTCTCCCGTTGGAGGTTTTCCAACAAGTTGCAGACATGATTGTGTTGATGACACAATACTAATTAGATAGGGATGAGTATCCTCACTCGTCTTTCAAATGACTGTGACAGATGAGTAGATCTAACAATTCTATGAAAGATTAACTGAACTGTATTTATTCTCCTTCGAGAAGAGGCGATTTAGGGAGGATATGATCATGTATAAAACACAAATGGTCCATATAGTGAACTTAGTGCAGAGGTATTCAGTTTAAGGTCATTGCAAAGGCCAAAGGGGCACCCTTTGCATCTGGAGGAAAAGAGGTTTAACCTCCACATACAGAAAAGCTTCTTCACAGTAGAGATGGCCATACACTCATAGATTTTTTTTTTTTTGTTCAGCCCGCAGGCTGAACAAAGAAATCGATTGAATTCCTCCATCCATGCTAAGCAGTGTGGATTTTTAGCCCAGCACCTTCAACAAAAGTAGATTTAGGCTGGAATCATTGTGCTGCGGCTTGCTGGACATTGTTTCCAGCGCAGCCCCAATGTTAGTTAAGGCAATTTGCCTTGTTTCAAATGGACTTAGTTCACACCACCATGATGCAATGGTGTGCGCTGAAAAAAGTACTGCATGCAGTACTGTACTTTTTTTCAGTGCAGCAGCATCATACACCTCACTGTGCCCATACAGTCATGGCCAAACATTGTCTGTCTGTCAGATTGGCTTTTTTTTCTCCACTTTTTTGTGTCATACTAATACAAACAAAAGAAATGAACATGAGAATGCCTAAACATTTGTAATTGCAGCAATATTCTGCGCAAAGTGGTGCATTATCTGACAGAAATGCAGGGCAGCCAATATTTTTGGCCATAACTGTAGAACTTAATGAAATATCCCTTGTGACATTTTAATAACATTCTAACAAAAAAAAGCATTGTAGTGCAGCTGCTGGTGTAAATCGGCCCTAAGTAACCAACTGTTAGAATTTCAAACAATTCCTGTGAATCGGATGAAATTCTAACAGTGTATGGCCAGCTTAGGAGCTGTGAAAATATGGAATAGGCTCTGTGAATTTAGGAAAGCTGGATGTATTCCTAAATTCACAGAAAATAACTGGATATTAATATTTATAAGTAATGACACCAGAGATTGCCGATCCACTGAATATCCTTTTGCCTTCAGGGTTTAAGAAGGATTTTTTTTTCTATCCTATGGAAGCAAATTGAACCATGCTTCATGAGGTTTTTTTGTCTTCCTCTGGATCAACTGTGGGTATAGGGCAGGGGTCAGCAACCTTAAACACTCAAAGAGCCATTTGGACCCGTTTCCCACAGAAAAGAAAACACTGGGCGCCACAAAACCCTTTTGACATCTACCATGAAGATAACACTGCATATATAGTTTTTTACCTTTATGCTATGTATAGCATGTATATAGGTATATGTGGGCTTAGTAATGCACTGGACTCTGGGCTTAGTAATGCACTGGACTCTGGGCTTAGTAACGCACTGGACTCTGGGCTTAGTAACGCACTGGAGTCTGGGCTTAGTAACGCACTGGACTCTGGGCTTAGTAACGCACTGGACTCTGGGCTTACCTGAGACCCCACAGAGCCCACCTGAGAGTGACCCTGCAGAGCACACCGTAGATCCTGCACAGCCCATCTGAGACTCTCTATGGTGGGCTCTGCAGGGCCTCAGGTGGGCTGGTCGCCGGGGTCCCTTTCCCTGTACCTCCTCCCAACTCCTCTTACCTGCTGCTGCTGGGGCATGGCCTCCTCCACCCCTCTGCCATGCCGCCCCTGGTAGAGCTGATACTCATGTAAGAGGCCCCCCAGGCTGCCCAGACCCCTCACATGGGTACCAGCTGTACTCCCCTGATGTCAGTGTTCTATCAAAGTTTGTGACTACGTTACAATGTGTGACCAGTGACGTTGTCACACATTTCAATGTAATCCCGCCCAGTTTTTTGGCGGTGGCATGTGTGACCGCCAATAGGTCAAGCATTCCAACGCTTTCTCAGCAGATCAGCATCACAAATCGTATGCGCAGGAGAACCGATCTGCCCTGGAACAGCTGTTCGGTCCTGAAATGTCACTTCAATACGTCTTTTATATTTTACCCAACAGAAAAATTTCCCCCAAAAAATTTAGGGTACTCTTGGCATGGCCAGGAAGGGGGTTTACCACCCTGGTCTTTAAGTGGTTAAGGTAAAAAAAAAAAAAATGTAAACTTGGCATTAGCTTTGCCACATTTTCTGTTACTGAAACTCTCACCTCTATATTATCTATGTAGACTTAATTTTGGCAGTCGCTTCATCTTTATTATCATATAAACAAAATAAGTAATTCGCTTTAACAATTGTTAATATAATACGATTACCTCAAAGCCTCAGAGGATAACAATTATAAAAGTGCCACTATGTAAATATGCTTTATTAGTACTCAGCTCGCTAATGTAAGACATACCTCCAGTCAGCCTACCTATTTATAGTGATGGGGCTATAGATCCTAAGGATGCACCTTGTTGGGAGGAGGGGTAGGCACTACCTTTTATTCCATGGTTCTAATTTTTTTTAATTTTTTTTTTTTAAATCCATTAGGCCAAATGTTTGCTAAAAGCACTGCCATAATTAAATCTCTTTAAAGGAGAACTATGGGGCTAGGGCTTTTCCCCATAGTTCTCCTTAGGGTAACGGGAGGACACAAACTAGCGTCCTCCCATCACCCTAAGCTCAGTATACCGCAAGCTACAGCTCGCGGTATACTGAGACGCTGCAGTATACCGCAAGCTACAGCTCGTGTTATACTGAGACGCCGCAGCTGATGCGGATCCAGACAATTATGTCTGGATCCGCCCAGCTGCGTGAGTGACAGCTGGCTCTCCCTATCTAGAGGCAGAGCCAGCTGTACCCGCCCCCTCCCTGTCCGTTCCGCCAGTCAGCGCTGGAGGATCGGAACGGGGAGGGGAAATCCAGTCCCTCCCCTGTCACGGCAGAGAGCCGTGACAGGATCGAGAAGTGAGCGAACGCTGGTATGAGTTCGCTTACTTCCCGATCTACTGAGCCAACCTGTGACAGTTTCATTGTCACAGGTCGGCTAGAACTATGAGGTGAGTGAAAAGCACTCACCTCATAGTTCTCCTTTAAGTATACTACAGCGCATGCATTACTTTACATTAACCCAAAGTCTTTCATGCACTCCAATACATACAGAGAGTTAGCTAAGGACGTAATAGATGCTGCTGCAGGCAGAGCTGAGAATCCCATTTTGCATGGCTACATTTTATTCAAGAATCCAGCTCCTGGCAAAGGAGTCTTGCTAGGTATGTGGAGCATAGTGAAAGCAGAAGAGAACTGTTTAATCAGCCTCCAATGACAGAATAAAAGAAACAATAAAGCCCTTGATTAAGTGTCAACCAGCTTGTAACCATGAAGTCACCTGACTGCACATTTAGCAAGCACCTGCACCAACACACTTTTTATAAAGAGGAAGAAAAGGATCAAACCATTTTAAGAAACAAAAGGAGGTGCTCTGATGCCAATCTCACAACATGGTCTATCACCATTATTATTACTAATAGTAGATGTGTGTTGATCTTCTGTAAGCGATCCCCCCCATCATGACAGCCTTGGACCATAGCCATGTCCTTAGACTTCACACACACACTGTCAAACTCACATCAAAAGTGATTCCTGCTCCTACTGGTCTAGCGCTACCACAGATCTTTAAGTTCCATATTACTAATACTAGGCAGGCTGCGGCTGGTATCTCCACCTTCAAGTTTTATTGCTTTCCGCATCCCCATTGGTAAGATTCTACTCATTTTCCTGTGTGATCACAGGGCCAGTAAACAATATATCCACAACAAGTTGCACTTTAACCCTTTAACCACAATATATCTGGTTTATATCCTTATCATGCTGCTAGCTGGGCCACCTAATGCAGTTACGTAAAATAGTATTTCCTCTCTAATACTACTAATTGCTTCTGTTCTGTATCTAATATATGTAATATGTATCTATATAAGCCCCTGTCTGATAGCATTCAGAGGTGACAGCTTCCAGTACAGGAGTTCTAGCTCAGCACTGTGCTGGAACTCCTGTGACCGGGTGACAGGGGAAGGCTGTGAATGCAAGAGAGGTAGCCAGTGAGAGGACGGGGGATGCCCGGAAACTTTGTGTTCCGGGGGGCCTTGTCGCCCGACACCCAGGAACTTCACGTCGCAGGCGATAATACCTGCCGCCCCTCTGCTCCCTGGGAAATTCGGCCCAGCCGTACCCCCTTCTTGGCGGTGCCCAGGGGGAAGGTGCCCCCCCATGCTACGCCACTGCCTGGATGAAAGATAAGCTTGGCACATGTAGTCTACAGGCATCATATGCCTTTTAAAGCTTCCTTTTTAATTGTGGCTGCAGTGTAGATTTAATAAGAATTATATGCGGCGACTATGCATAAAGCATTCAAATCCATAGAAACCAATCCCATGTCAGTTTACTGTACTTAAATGAAGATAACAAAGCAGTCTGATTTGTTGTCATGTGTTACTGTATTTTGGTAATTCTTGGATTACCATGTTTTGTTCTGCACTAATGATTAAATATGTTAGCATTATGGATTATGAAGGAGCTTGTTAATGCTGGGGATGGTCAGATTTTGATCTTGTTAGCAAATAAAATACTTATTGCAGATTGAGAAATTATACTTTCTTGAATAATAAAGCAAAATATACAAATAACAAATTAATAAACTGTAAAGAGTTACAAGTCTGTGTGTTTATCAAAGAAGCCAGTGTATTTATTGAATTCACACTCCGCCTCCACAGTCAGCATCTCAGCTGGCAATAAGATAGCACAAAGCAGCCACAGACAAACCGTTACTTTGCCTTATGTTGATACAGATCTGTGTAAACTATTATTCAAACAAATCAAATCAAATGTCAGCCCTATTCCAATCTGCCCAGTTCCCTCCCAAAATATTAATTATTTTAAATACTTCCTAACCAAGAAATTGGGACCAAAGGTATGATTCCATAGGAAAATTTCAGTTTATGGAAGTGATGTACACAGTTCAGGCTTAAAGAAGAATCTTTTTTAGAGAGGAGAAGTATTTGAGCCTTAGTTTTTTTTATTGCGGTCTTTATCCCCACTGGGAAGATTTCCCCTCACTTCCTGCAGCTATGACCCAAAGGCATTAGTATAAGCTGAACATCCTAAACCCACTTATTGAAGTGCAATCTTCACATACCCTTACATATAATTCACTACGGAGCCAGTGAAACTATCACTAGGCCATAGTGGAATCTATAAAAGGCATATATGGAGAATATACTTCAGGGAGTAGAGACAGAAACTTTGTCTAACAGCAATGCCCCAGTGGTCCCTTGAGGGGGAATGTTGCCAAGACAGAAAATCTTTCTTACAGTGAAAAAGATTAAAATAAAAACCTGACAGAGGATCTAGCATTTCCCCACTCTAAAGCTAAAGAAACACATTAAAAAGGGCTTTGGCTGGAGTTCTTCTTTATGTACAAGCAAATTACAACTGGAAATTGCTGATAAGGATGATCTCTGATACATAACCTATAGTTGGATCAGAACAAAAAAAGTCACAAAACCATTTAAACAGTATGCATAGTAGGCCTCCAGGCACTGGATAGGGCATCTGTAAAATAATTTGGAATAATAGAAAGGTGGCATATATATAATGTGCCTTCTTCTAGTTATTTCCTGTGGCAGCATTCCTCCCCTTCCATCTTCATTTACAGAAACAGAATAAAGCAAGCTTAAGAGTGACTCTTGCATGCTTTACACAGTCTATATTTAAGGCCTTTTATACAATCTCTATGTAACACCCTCTACGCCTCTACACTGTAGGCATATATTAACACATGCACACAGCTAGCATTAACTTATTTTTTAGTATGTGATTCAATGTAAACATGTGTGGGTCAGCCCATTATCACATTGTAGTGCACACAATCTGCATGAACCTGCTTTCTTATATATCCAGAAATGTGCATGTACATTACATTCTGTATTTCGGGAGCAAGGGTCATCCATGCTACAAGTCATATCCCATCCAAATATATGAACACATTTCATTTACTTCTGGATTCCTTAATTAAATATTTTTTTTAGTGATGGTACACACCAACTGAAAGCTGAATTGGGCAGTGGTAGTACATGCTCTGTAAGTGGATAGGTGGGAAAGAATAACAGTAAACATCACTATCAATTTACAAATCATTAGGCAAATTAAACAACTGGAATTAACCTTCATAGTGTAACTGGAAAAAAATGTTTTATATTACAGGTGCAGTCTGCCATTAGCTTTAACACAGCATTTGAAGCAACATTTTCTTTCTTTTGGAAAAAAGGTTTAAGCCACATGAATAAAATCTGTTGTATGCACTCCCTTCAATGTATGATGGTTTTTCACAACCCTGTAGCTGCAGTTTTGCTGTACAGCTTGGTCTGTTACAGGAAATAAATAAAATTAGGGTTTTACTGGTAGATTCAACAGGTAATAAAACTATGCTACAGGGGGGACAAAGATTGCTACATTAATGTTATTATTAGACTGTATCCTATATGTAATTTTTTTTTCCCACAGTTACACTTTAACAATGTAGTATATGCCACTGCTTAAAGGAACATGAGCAGTTACGTAACACGTGTAAATACAGTTAAAAGAAAAGCTATTACAACAATTACATTATTTGTAATCATTTTAAGTAATGGGAATGTTCTCTCCTCTGGAAGGTTGACAAGTTTAAATATTTTAGGTTTAAATACTAACTGTTATCAAGTGCCCACATGTTCCCTGTAATTGGCCCATTCTGTGTCCAGCGAACTCTTGTGTCTCTCGTCAGTGCTGCATTTGGAAGAGGAATAGTAATTCTATTCCACCTGGATAAAAAAAAATATTGATATAAGTGTTAACAGAAGATTATAAATATTAAGCACTTTAGAAATAAATACATTTTAATGTGAAACACACATATATAAATAGAATCTGTCTTTGTGATATTTAGCTGACTTAGAATCTACTGTCTGCAGTTGTCCTCCCCAACCATAAGACACACTAGTTTTGCAGCAGGCTTTTGCTATTAATTTCTAGCTGTGTACTAAACTCCCCACCTTTATCTAAAGCCTGGCAATAATGGAGTAGAAGTTTTACCTAAATGGAGCAGAAATTTTAGGTATAAAGTAGAAGTAAAACTTCTACTTTATACCTACTTCTACTTAATGTAAGGGGGCATTAAACTGGCCACCAATGTGAGGCAGTGCTAAGCTACTAGCCACTAATGAAAAGGGCCACTACACTAATGACCAACAATTTTAGGGGGCACTACACCACTGACTAAAAGGGGGAGCTTTACCACCTTGGATATTAAGGATTTATTTTGGTTGGTTAATAGATACCAGCGCTGCACAGTTGATTCATTGCATCACATCTAGCAGTGTAGTGTTTATACTGGAATAGTGCTTAAGAGTTTGGCATGAAGCTGTGATGAGTGCTGGAAGTTTACCACTTACCACTAACATAAGGGGGCATTACACCACTGACCACCAACCTAGAGGACACTTTACCACTGACCACCAATGTAGGGGGGACTAAACCCAGGATTCAATAAAAATGTTCAATGCATAAACATAACAAACTGAAGATAATATTAAAACAGTAGAAATGGTACTTCCCTGCTTGGTTATTTTGTTTATATTTTATAAATGTTTAAAACATGGCTAACAAATCTTTTGTAGTGCAGTTTTCTCTAGACACCAGCACATGTTTTCTCTAATTTCACAGTGATCTCTTCCCAATATGATAACAATTCTATTCATAATTACAGATTATTATGGAAAGAAAAGTGCAGCTAAGAATGGTAAGGTTGACCGAGTCACTTAACACAGACAGACAAACATATAAAAAGATTACAGGAAATACCATACCCGCTATAGTTGTCTGATGAGTAGACAGTGCTGTGGGGAAGATGGGGTCCAGCACAAAGCTCTGGCAGACATTCAGAATGTAGTAATGACCAAGACCGGCCATGATTAGTTGAAAATTCCAAGCTCACACTAGCAGTAAATATAAAGCTCCATTAATAATGTATTGATAGAAAATATAGAAATACTGATGCTGATTGAGAAATTTCACACAAATTATGTAAATATTTACTATAATTATCCAATCAAATGAGGATGAAACAGGGAGGTAACAGTGAATTTCCTTTCACATGATTGGATAACTGAAGGGAATCTTTACAAGATTTGTTGTGTGAACAGTCTCAACTTTTTGAAAGGAGAACTATGGGGTTAAGGCTTTTCCCCATAGTTCTCTTTAGGGTAAAGGGAGGACACAAACTAGCGTCCTCACGTCACCCTAGGCTCATTATACACCTCATAGTTCTCCTTTAATAATTCATCCTCAATATATTAATGTAATAGATAATCATAAAACTGGTTTAACCTCATTTTGACATTTTGGCACTATTGATTGCTTCTCTGCCACAGGCACTAAAGTATATGTTAAAGGTCTCAGCCCTGTCAGCAAATGATGTCCTGTTTATTCTCTTGGATAAAAGAGTATCTGAAGCAGTCGCGATTTTGAAAAGTAACCATACAAATTACCACATGTTTTTGTCTTGCAGCTATGGTTGTATTCTAAATAAATATATAATTATCATATGAAACACATCAAAAACTATACTCCTAGTACCATCAAAATATTTCACAGCAGGCAGATATGAATGAATGGTTTGCATTTCATTGAAGAGTCCCTTATCATTCATGCAGTATACAGAGACACTGTGTAATGTGTGCCCTTTTATGCCTTGTATTCCTGACAGGAAAGCCCTTCTGCCCACCATGGGAGTTCCTGTGATGTGTAAAGGGCATCAGGCAAGAGATATCAGCAGGATTAATTAGCAGGACACCTTTACATTCCTTCTATAAATAGCAGAGATGTCAGCTGATCTACAGCAACTATCCATTGATAGTGCTGGTTCATATGGTATAGTGAATGCATTAGAGAATTTTCTGTCACTCTGGCATCATATTTTTCTGTACCTGTTTCCTGGCTGATGAGATCCGCATCCCAAATTAATAGAGAACTGTATCATGTGGGATTCAGTGGATGGTAGAACTGCCAGCACATGGAAAAAATCTACAGCCCACACATTTACGTTGTACCCTCGGTGACTGTTTTGCTTGAGACAAAATTTGGTAGCTGGAGTCTGCAGATCTGGGCTTATGACAGTAGAAACCAGTGATGGAACCTTAAATATAAAAGAAACTTAACTATAATGGTCAAATAGCATCCCAGCATTTCATCTAATGCTTGCAGTAAGAAAAATCCAAACATTTCTAAAAATTGTCATGTGACAATATGCATAAAAAAAAGGCTGGTGTCTATCAAGTCTAGCCTTTCACAACTTCAGCAGTTTTAAAGCAAAAATGATTCACCGCACAAAGTTAAAGCCATTTATTAACATTTTAATGCAGTACGTTACTGAATTTGGAATAAATATTTTTTAAAGCTATGAACAAAACATAGTTTTAAAATGATGGTGTCTATTTTTAACCTGTTATGTCAAATGTCTAGGCAACAACCTAGAGTTTTAAAAAAATCACTTCAATAAACCGCAATGCTCAGCCAAGATGTGCTATTTTGAGAATTTTTACAGTTCAATAATGATCTATAATTGCTTACAGAATCATTACCGAAAAAACTGGAAACATTTGCTTTAATTAGTTAAAACAGCAACTGTGAGCTGGCAAATTTGACAGAATGTTCTATTAGTCGAACTAGAAAAAGGGACATTTAATCTTTTAAATAGTAGACATGATGGAAAAGGAAAGGAACACCCAACTTGTACTCAGATATTAGCATTCACAAACAAGCTTAATCAATAAATACTCATCATCTACCTTACTGTTTGCATATGGGTTAACATGTCTTTTAACATTTGATAGGATATTTTCACAAAATTATAGAAAACTCAAGTTTGGTAAACTTTACAACACTGTTTTCTCCAATGCCTAATTGAATAAGCCAGAAACTGTGCTCAGATCGAACCACATTAAACTGCTTTTTTTAACTTTAATTTTGGAGCAAGTGTTAATCATATTCAGAATGTATGCAATGTTCATATAATGAATATAAATCACTGTGTCATAAAGTTTTCCAAACTTGAGCTCTCTGTTACTCTGGGAATTCATCCTACATTGAAGAGAGTTTTACATCCCGAAAGGCATATAGGCTCATACGCAAACAAAGTATGTATCAGAATGAAGAGACTTTTTTTAGCTGCCAGTGCCCTTTACAAGAACATAAACACACTTTTTAAACTTGATGGCCACAAAAATTCTTCATTAAGAAAATATATGTAGTTTCTTATTTTGAAATACATGAATTAAATGTGAATGTCATCAGAGAAACCGGAAGGTTATTGCTTAATTTTCCTTCTTAAGATGATAAATCTCTGGAATTCATGCTGACCTTCGTAGAGACTGTTAACTTTGCAAAGTGAATGTTCACTTAGCTTAATGAATAAGGTGAAGCTGATTTCACTCTGAATCATGTAAAAGGTAAAGAGAAAGACAGTATTTTCCTTGCACTTTATTGTATAATTATAGGAAGTACAGCTTACCGCATTGCTAAGACTTTAGTCAATCCTCGGCTGCCTGGACTTTTAAAAATTATCCAGCTTTGCTAATCTGTATGCCTGTTGACTAATTGGTTAGAATTACCGCCAACCAACTAGCATTTTCAGAAGAAGACAGGCAGTGCCAGTCCATGTATTTCTCTCATCACAGGTTTACATTCAGGCTTAGATATGTGTCTTTATTACTATGAATGGTTAACTTAAAGGAGAACTATGGGGTCAGTGTTTTTCCCCATAGTTCTCCTTAGGGTAACGGGAGGACACAAACTAGCGTCCCCCCGTTACCCTAAGCTCAGTATACCGCGAGCTACAGCTCGCGTCTATACTGAAACACCGCAGCCGGAGCGGATCCCGACTTAGATGACGGGATCCAATCTCTGTGATCTCAGATTTACCTTGTAAGAAGAGAATGCCAGTGTATCCATAACAATATGTTCCTTCTTGCCATCCACCTCTGCATAGAGGAGAACATCGTGCTCATGCGATTCTCCTGGGCTGCAGAGTCCACCTAAACGTGAACATGTTGAAAACAATTATATGATAACCAAGCATAACAAAAGGCACGAAAAGATGTGTAGCTCAACAAAATGTATTTGTTTCCAAGATTTATTCTGTATACTGCTCATTCATTATTGTATTGGAGTTACATAATCAGATCCTTTAGTAATTTAAGGGTGTGATATTGGCCAGCATTTCACTAACATTATCACACCTGTTTGCAAACCTGCTCTGGTTTTAATGCTGCTAGCCTCTAAAATTGAACCAGACCTAAAAAGTAACGGTTACATAAGTTTGAATGATTTTTATTGGGTTTTTTTTTTGTTTACTTTCAAAGGAAGGGCTTGGAAGCATTGTGAAAGGGGCGGGGCTTTTATGTTTTATAATTCAAAGTTTTATCATTGGAAAATAGTGTGGTATATTGGGGGCGGGAGGGCGTGGGTAATAAGTGAGTTTTGTAAATTAGCAATGCTACTGGCAAACAATTAAAAGCCTTGGTAATTTAAAAAAAGTACTTAATATAACAGCAATACAGGCATTTTGTTGAATATGTAAGTACCTGTATTAGTTTTCTATTAATTCCTGGATCCATGTACAGTCCCTTTGTATTTTCACATTTGCACAAAGAGTATTGGCTTCTTTAGTTAAGTTAAAGCCCCGTGCCAAAAAGGGCCCCAACATTGTCAAATGCTAAATGGGAGTGTGTATGGCCAGCTTTAGTCACAGCAACCCTCTTCTTCCAACATCGCCGCTCCCCAATCACACACCTCATGGTCACAGCATTTCCCTCCCTCTCTCCTCCACCCCAACTCCACTGCGACAGTTAGGTTTAGCAATGTATTAACTTTAGAATAAAACAAAAAACATCATAGTTTCCCTTTAAAAAAGCAAAACTTCCTGCACCAATAATAAAAAAACAAGAATAACAGATCTTAAACTTATAAACTTTGACCATTCCAAAAATGTATGACTGCATACTGAACTACATAACAGTTCTGTTGCTGAGCTAACAGTTTCCATTATCTCTAGATTCGGAAACACTTTTTCCTGTTGTTCCTCCAGGTGTTTAGCAAGTCTAGTAGACATTGGCTTCCTGTGATCTACACAGGGGACAGAAAAAGCAGCAGAAGCTTACCACAGATTATTTAGGAAATATCTACTGAATAATGTTTCTGAACATTTACCTAGTGAGGTCAAATTCAGGCCATCATGTGATATTAAAGTGACAAAAAACTCAGGAATTAAATCTTAAAAATGCATTCAGCTTCCCTAACTGTTAACAAAAATGTTGATTATTTGTGTAGCTTGGAGCAGTGGTTACTTTACAACACACACAAAGACAATGCGGAACAAAAGTAGCCACCCTTACAGAAGGAAGGACAGTGTCAGCACCAATTCAGAGATGATTTGAGGATCTATAGCTGAGTGATACACAAATAAGATGCATTTTTGTTAATAGATAATGTACTTGAATGCATTTTTAAGAATTAACTCCTAACATTTTAGGGCGTATTCTTTACATAGGGTCTAAAGAAAAAAAAAACATATTACCAATACAAATTGTTTACACAGCATTGAGCCATATTTATCAAATGAAACCTGTTCTTTAAAATGACAGTTGGAGAAAGATATTTGATTGGCTTGTCTATAGGGCAAGATTGACAGCTTACATAAGACACAGTGGTTTTGATTAACTAAGAGTAGATAGAGCTAACTTTGCAAAATCAACTTATGTTTACTTTAACTACCTCCGGGCCGGCCGTAGTAAAAAAACGGCCGGCCGGGAGCTCTCTAGATCTGAGCGTGCGTCTTTAGACGTCCGCTCAGACACGCCCCCCTTGTGCGCGCCGCTGGGCGCGTGCGAGCGGGATAGGACCGATATTTAAAAACAGGCAGCGATGCCTGTTAACATACAAGCGATCTGCCGGCTGTATAGCCGGCGGATCGCTTGTATGGGGTAACGATCGGTGCGTCGCCTATGGCCAATTTTGGGTATGGTAGTTTTCTGCGATTTCGCAGGTGCGCGCAATTTTAAAGCTTGACATGTTTGGTGTCTATTTACCCGACGTGACCCCGACTTTTATATTTTACCAAAAAACTGGGTAATAATAAATGTTTCCTAACCTAATGTAAAAAAAACTATTTTATTTCTAAATTTTCAGTAATTTTTCCTAATTATAGTAAAAAATAAAAACCGCAGTGGTGATTAAATACCACCAAAAGAAAGCTCTATATGTCCCCCAAAAATGGTATAAAATTCATGTCAGTCAAAGTACCGCAGCGCTGAATACTGAAAAATGGCCTGGCCAGGAAGGGGGTCTAAACACCTGGTCTTCAAGCAGTTAATCATCCAATCAAATTCTGTTTGCCGAATTTCCCTGCACACAAGTGGGCATTCAAGTGAACATTGCTTCACTTTTCTAAGTGAACATTCTCTAATCCTTTAGTAAATTATCAACATTTAAATATGAGGCCAACTCTGAGAAGGTAGCTTTCTAGCTGCAACAGGTAGTATGTGAAAATCCCACCACATGCTAAATTGTTACGTGACTGAATGTTTTAGCTAGGCTCTATAAAGGCATATTCGCTGTAGCCCGTACAGCTCCAGAACTTGGCCGAGCGGCTCAGTCGAGCCGAAGGCATATGCCTCGGCTCGGCTGAGCCGTGCTGAAAGCCAAAGCTGGCCGAGCGGCCGGCCAACAGCCTGCTTCTGACAGCCACTTGCAGAGAGATCAGCGTCCCTGGTTACCAGCTGACCAGGGACACTGATCTCCAGACAGCCTAACTCTCCCGGGCGCTCCAGGAGTCTCCTGCTCCCGGCCGCCCAGGAAAGAAACACTGCCTTTGAACTGCTGCAGTTCTCCATCAGGTCCCCACTACTGATTGACAGCAGCAGAGGGCGGGTACAATAGCTAGTTTGCTATTGGCTATTGAAATAGCCAATAGGAATCTAGCAATGCATTCCTATGGCCAAATTTTTTTTTTCTATTCTGACACGGCTCCGTGTCAGACGGCAGCAGAACCGCCGGCCAATAGAAAACTGTTGGGCGGAGCTAGCTGTCATTGCTAGCTCCGCACAATCGTTGCTGAGCTAGCAACTATTGTGCGGAGCAAGTAGCCTGTCGGAGGTTCGGCTTAGCCGATCCAGATGTTGGATTGGCTGAGTCAAACTCCTTCTGCACTTCACGTCGGCCGAACATGCTGAGCATGTTCGGCCGACCCAAAGCCACCCGATGTATGGCTGATTTCAGCTGATATACGTCTGGGGGAAAAAAAGTGGATAGCCGAACAGCGTTAAGGTCTCGCTTTAGGTCGGTCATTCACTCAGCTGCCTACGGGAGCTGAGTGAATAGACCCCAATGTAAAGTAAAAACACTGCAAGTAAGCATTTAAAATACTTTTACCTGCAATGTTTTAAGTTGGCAACAAGGTCTCTTTAAGCATATGAACTGATGTGCACATTCTGTGGTGCACCTTATTGGAACAGTAGGCACAAAGGCAATGTCATTTGGATGATCAATGTGCACAACATACTAGAACCACACTGTATGCATTGCATATCAGTGTACAATCAGATCATGATTTGTTGTCACTGATCACTGCACATGTTTACATGTGCTTGTGGTCCCACAATAAATGCACTTTCAATGATTCTTTCTGCTGGTGTTCTTTTATTGTAGTAAATCAACCCCACTGTGTAGTGGGTAATACATCACATTCCATTGGTCTAATTCTTTATGACTTTATACCAGTTTTGTTCTGTAGTGGAGTTAATTTACTCTTTCTTTGATGTTTTTGTATTTTCTTTAAAGCTGGATGCCAGGTAAATATATAAATACAAATTATTGCAGTTGTGCTTTTATTATAAAATAGGATTCTTGTACTCACTATAAAATCCTTAGAGTCCAATGAGGGACACAGCAAATATTTAACCTTTGAGTTATACATATACGCCTACAGGAATGTTGGACACTGGCAAACAAAAAAAACTGACTGTTTTGTAGCAAAGCTGTACTGAGAACATGATCATAAATACAGAGTGGTGGTATCTATGTCCCTCAATGGACTCTAGTGATGCACCGGTACCGAGTATTTGGGCGACTACTCGTACTTACCCAATTGCTCCCGATGCCTATCCTGATACCAGATTTTCCGGTATCAGGAAGCCAGGCGGCGAGTCATTACACGCTGCCTGGCTTCCTGATAGGCTGGGAAGCTGGCTCCATGCTCCCCCGTAATCAGGGAGCATGGAGCTGGCTTCACAGTCAATCATGAAGCCCCCAGTTTATTGACTTACCCCACCGGCTTTCTGATAGGCCGGGAAGCCGTCTCCATGCTTCCTCGCCCTCGTCACCAGGAAGCCGGGTGGCGTGTAATTACTTGTCGTTCAGCTTTCTGATTGGTCGGGAAGCTGGCCAATCAGAAGGCCAGGTAGCAAGTCATTACCCACCCACCCCCAACTTCCTAATTGGCCAGAAAGCCGGCTCCATGCTCCCTCATCACCCGGTGATGAGCAAGCATGGAGTTGCCTTTCCGGCCAATCAGGAAGCCGTGCGCTGTGTAGTGACTCATCGCCCAGCTTCCTGATTGGTCAGGAACCTGGTCAATCAGGAAGCCAGTCGGCGAGTCATTAGCTTCCCCCCTGGCTTCCTGATTGGTCAGAGAACCTTGTGACATGGGAGCATGGAGACAGCTTCCTGTCTAATCGTGAAGCCGGGTGGCAAGATATTACACGCCACCTGACTTCCTTAATTGGACTTCTGGTATCGATATTTGGTATTGGCGAGTACCGAAAAAGAAATTCCCACCCCCCAACTTCCTGATTGGCCAGAAAGCCGGCTCCATGCTTCCTCATCACCTGGTGACGAGGGACCAGTGGCGTAACAATCGCCATAGCGATCCAGGCGGCCGTTATGGGGCCCGGGCACAGGGGGGCCCGGCCAGGGCATCCCTCTTATGCCGTGTGGGCCGCCTGGGTCACTATGGCATGTAAGGGTGCAGGCTGTCACTGACACAGCTCTACAGCGGCATTTCCCCTCATAGCCGCTGCGGAGCTGTGTCAGTGACAGCCAGCAGCTATGGTAGAAGAGGCCAGCGTTCGCAGTGAAGGAGGAGGCGGGGCCCGCCTAAGAGCTACTCTGCCTCCTCTTACAAAACTGGCCAGCGACCTAAGAGCAGGTGGGGTCACTGATGTAAGAGGAGGCGGGGCCCGTCGATAGAAGAGGAGGCGTGGCCCGGTGACCACCGAGGCGGACAGCGCTGACAGGTAAGAGGTGTGCAGCTCATCTGAGACCCTGCAGAGCCCACTATAGAGAGTCTATGGTGGGCTCTGCAGGGTCACTCTCAGGTGGGCTGTTTGGTATATCAGGTGGGCTCTGCAAGTGGCATAACTAGCAATCACGGGGCCCCATACAAAATGTTGCTATGGGGCCCCAAGATTCTAGTTACGCCCCTGCGAGGGAGCATGTTCCCGGCTTCTTCTTATTGGGACTTCCAGTATCGGTATTCGGTATTGGCGAGTACCAAAACAAATATTGGTATTGGTGCATCCCTAGTCGACCAGAAACACAGAAGGGTGGGACCTGTGTCCCTCAAAGAACTCCCAAGAGAAGGATCTTACGGTGACTAGAAAAATACAGTTTTCTGTTTTTGTTCATTGAGGGACACAGAATTCCAAGAAAATTGAGATGTCAAAAAAATTTAGGCAGTGCTAGACTCTGACAGCTAGAGGCATGACTTCCAGTGGCAAATGCATACTGGGTTTTGTATTGTCACCACAGCTGGAGGGCAGGAGTTTGCCTTCCTCTGCTCTAGGCCTTAATACCACATTGTCCTTGGGTATGGCCAGAAAAATGTCTGTACATGACAAAGCCACCAGTTCAGACACAGGCCTTGCAAAGGTGATGGTGGCAAAGAGTGCAACCTTGTGAGTGAAAGTGGAAAGGGGAATATCCCTAATATGTAAAAATTGCATTTTTTTAAGAGCTGAGAAAACAATATTTAAATCCCACAGAGCAACAAGTGGGTGCACTGGGGCAGCTGCAAGCAAGAGATGTTCAAAAAGCCAGAGGTGACTGGTCACTGCAGGCAGTAGCAAGGACTAATTGCTATGAAACCGTGTGTCTCTTGCAGTTAGCAGTGGCAGAAAGGTGCAAAGGTACAAAGTAGTTACTGGTGCTCAGCCAGCACAGCCTACTCATTAAAGTGTCTTCAGAGACTGGGTCACACCAGTGGTTGTGTCATGGCTCGTGTGTAAATTTCAGCTTGAACTATTGAGCTATGTAAGCAACATATAAACATTCTTAATTTTTTTGTTTTAGTCCTAAAAGTAACAGTTGAAGAAATACATACAAACTACACATTCCCTTTAAAAGGAGAACTATGAGGTGAGTGCTTTTCACTCACCTCATAGTTCTAGCCGACCTGTGACAGTCAGACTGTCACAGGTCGGCTCAGTAGATTGGGAAGTGAGCGAACACATACCAGTGTTCGCTCACTTCTCGATCCTGTCATGGCTCTCTGCCGTGACAGGGGAGGGGCTGGATTCCCCCCTCGCCGCTCCGATCCTCCAGCGCTGACTGGCGGAACGGACAGGGGAGGGGGCGGGTACAGCTGGCTCTGCCTCTAGATAGGCAGAGCCAGCTGTCACTCACGCAGCTGGGCGGATCCAGACATAATTGTCGGGATCTGCTTCAGCTGCGGTGTCTCAGTATACCGCGAGCTGTAGCTCGCGGCATACTGAGGTTAAGGTGACGGGAGGACGCTAGTTTGTGTCCTCCACTACTATCACAAAGTAATATCTCACAATCACCAGGGTTAAACTATCCATACATTGACTAATTATCAGACTAATAAACAGTTTTGTCCTATGCGATGAGAACATTTTGTAGCATGATGGCCACATGTGTATATGCCATGTTGGTTACCTGGAATCAGCAGGATAAAACAGAGGTAACAGTTAGAATAAACTGAAGATCTCTCTAGCCACTGTCAACTGAAAGATATATGTTATGCATTGGACCCCATTTAGCACTGTTGAAAAGGGTGAAAGTGAAAGAAAAGAAAAAAAAAGAAAAAGGACAAGGACAAGAGAATGAATACAATGCTGTTAGGCATTTAAAACTGTGAAACCTACCACAACCATAAAGGTACTGCACGCTGCAGGTGGATCGCTCAAAAATATGTCATTATATTTTTTGGAATATAGTCATACGTCCTGTTGTATAATACATAGTCTATTGCAGAATCCAAGGAATAAAATATGCTAATAAAAAAAAAGTTTTGTTAACATACCCATGGAGAAATAAAAGCGCAAGTTCCCATATCCTGTGGTGTCCATATAAGGAGTACACAATTTTCTCTCTTCGTCTTTCAGAAATACAAGAGAAGAGCCTGATTCTATTGTTCCACATTCAGTGCCAATGACAGCTCCGGAAATTTCCCACCTGGTAACAGAAAAACATCGCCATGGGGCATACATTTGCAGTATATTTATAGCAATCGTTTACAGAATTAGATTTGCATATGAATGAATATTCAAAATTACAAACATGTTGCAATTTAGGCTTTTATCTCTATATTTTGAGAGGAACTGCGTGATTTAAATGACATTTCTTTGCAAAACAGTGTATTCCATATAAGCAACATTAACTTATTATCTTTACCCACTTCTATCATTAATATCAGTTAGGATTGTGTAGCACTGGTACATATATGGGCCTTAAAATGTTTCCATAGCTTTTTTTTGTGGTTTAACAGGGTTTCCTGCACTGCACTGATAGCAATGGATGAATGCAGTGTGCTGGCAGATAAGAGGGACACATGTTCATTCCCTAATATATTTTTCAGAACTGATACCCAGCAGGGAGCACAGTTTACTACAGCAGGGTGAGCTAAAATTAACTAGAAGAATAGGACTATAAGTTTTTTGTACCTACAGTTGTTAGAGTGTCTACTTGAGAAATATTTTCCCTATTGCTTGGCATTTTCTAGCTACTCATTACCTACTATGTAATGTAGAGTTTTGTGAGAAGGTGTACAAAAAAGCTTATTTTGGACTCCATATACAGAAAATGTTAAGCATATAAAACCAAAGTATAATCTAACTACACAAAAGGGTTTTAACCTATTTACATATGGGCATGTGATGTCTTCTTTTGGGCATTGCATCTGAGCTTCTGTACTTGGCCTTTGCATTTGAGCTGCTTTTTTATGCATCATACAAGTCAGTGCAAATGCAAAAGCAAGTCAAAGCAGCCTGATACAAATCTATGAGCAAGTGAAAAAACTTAAGCACAAATCAAAGCATCTCAGAAGCACCTGAAAGTAAGTTAATGATATTAAGCATTCAGCTACAAAACGAGGCCTTTACCATTGTCTGTGATACATTTTTAGATGCTTGATTTACATTTTCAATTTGTATTAAAGAAAGTAATATTTATGAGCTTGAATCCAGATCTTTATAATCATTGCACACAATTATTTATTTAGTTTTTTGGGGGTCAGCCACTAAGGTAACTTTATATGTTTTGGGCCAGGACTTTATTTTATTTATTTCTGGGTCCCAGAATCCAGTCTACGTATTAGATACAGGTGCACATAGAAGCAACTTTAATGCATTACATACAAATGGCATTCAGCATCCTCATGTCAGTTATTATAGTAGAAAACCACAGAAGTATTGCAGCCTGCTATGAAAGAAAGCAGCATAAAAGTGCAGAAACAATCGAAACTATAACCAATACTGTATTTTTCTGTACTCCATGCAAGGGTTTATTGTAAACTTATTTCTAAATGTATTTTTTTTTCTGTTTAGACCAGTTGAAGTTACTTGCTTGAATACTCTCAATTCAAATACCAGAATTTATTTTTCCTGAAGCTAATTTTAACTATTGAACATTTACAAGATTTAATTAAATATTCTTTGTTCTCTGATGTGTAGTTAAGTGGTTAATACAAAGAATTAAATAAAAAATGTCTTCTTGACCTGGCCTTCCTGACAGTGAGAATGCAGAAATACTGCATGGCAGGACATGTTGTTCTACAGAAATGGAAGGAGTGCTGCGGATTTATTGCTGTCTCTTAACCCACTCTGAGATAATGTGTCCCCTGACATCTGACCTAGAGTGTCAGACATTGTTGTGGCTTTCTGCAAACTCTTCAGATGTCTACTGTGTATCATTAGAGCCTGAATCAATGACAGCCAAGACTGTTGTATGCATAGCACCACTTTATAATTTGGAAGCCGTAGCTCTAAGTGGCATTCAAATCCCCAAGTGGAAGAAAGAAAGGTCTACTGGGCATAGAAGCTCTTCAGATATACTATGGTTGAAATAAATGCTTGATTTAGTTGGCAATCAATTATGATTGACATCCTCTCTTTGGTTCACTGACTATAAATATGCTCTATTTACTCTTACTGAAGTAGATGCCTCTCCATTGACCCAAGTGCTAACCTAGGATTTTAATGTAGGCCATAAGTAAAGAACAAAAGGATGCACTCAGAAATAATATAATTGATAAAATACATTACAAAATGCCATCACAGCTGACTTGGATCATATTTACAGAGATATTACAAAGCATCAACAGAGTGACCAGTTCACAGACTAAAACTAAAAACACAGATTAAGGGGACATCGAAGTATACCAGTAATACCATTCTTGACATATTTAAGATTTACTTAGATTTGTTGGTACATGTAACTGTCAGAAAAAAGAGTAAGTGAGCACTGGGCCAAGCTGCGCATTATACTAGGGGCCAGAAATGCACAGCAGTACAGTACGACCCCTGAAGTGTCTGAAGCCGAATGCAAATTGAAGCTACTTACAGGCTTTAATTAATCCAAAGGGCACCAAAATAGTAGGTTCTTTTCAGCTACCATTATCCATAATAGAAGACTGCCCATAAAGCTTAGCTATTAAAACAACCCTGCAAATGTTCCCTTCCACTGTTTGAAAAAGAAAGCACCATGTATCAAACTGGGCCCATAACTCTCAGACCCCATTCACACTGAGCGGTTTAGCGCGTGATTTCTGCCGCGAAATCGCACATATTTCCACGCGATATCGCT
This sequence comes from Nanorana parkeri, assembly GCF_000935625.1. Taxonomy (NCBI): domain Eukaryota; kingdom Metazoa; phylum Chordata; class Amphibia; order Anura; family Dicroglossidae; genus Nanorana; species Nanorana parkeri. The sequence continues at coordinate 29,473 of NW_017307217.1, forward strand.
CTATGTAGCTTGCCCAATGCATTTCAATGGAGCTGTTCACATCTCACAGCTCAATGTCGCCTGTAGCTCGTCACTGTAGCTTGTGCCTCGTACATGACCCTTTTTTTGCGCGGATGTTGCGCGATTCGGCTCCAATAGACTCTATGGTGTCGCGCAAAATCGCGCTACAGGAGGGTCACTTTTGCGCTGCAAAATGGAAGGAAAGAATGATGTCGCATCAAGATCACTGTTGATTGGTTACAGCCCAATGTAGCAGCGACGAAGTCCCGCTCAAAAAAATTGATATGTAGCGCGATAAAATGTGCATTGTCGCTCTATATCGCGCAATGTAGCTCAAAGCCGTTCAGCATGAAAACGTGTGGAAAAACGCGCAATACCCATGTCGCTCAGTGTGAATGGGGCCTAAGACTTGACACAAATGTAGATTTATATGTTAGACATGGTACCTGTTATAGTTGAAAATGTAACAACTACACATTTGTTTAAACAAGTTCACATATATATCAAGAAGAAATATAATGTTAACAGTACATGAACATATCTAACTGTTTAATGAATCCAAGTGACTTTCGATTATCAAAACTAGGAGAGACCAAATAATAATATTTATTATTATCACAATCATTATTTCTGTAAAAAAGAAAACATAATTCTTGCCTGTATTAAATTGCAGATAAAAAAAGCCCATGAACTCAACTCTACTAGCCAGCAAATAAGACTATTATATCTGCTGCTATTTAAAGAACAGAGGTCTTCTTTGCATACATTTGCATGACACAGGCACACCTTAGCCTGGCGTGCAATTTACAAATACAGTATATTGTATTGGAAAATGTTTTAATTTAATTAGAAACAGATTTAATACAGGCTCTTTGCAAGATTGTTTTTTTTATTCTGCACATTTACACTATTGCATATAACATCTACACAACGTAATTCCGTTTATGACACAGCACTAAGCACATAAAACACACATATGCTTATAAATTGTCCACTAGAATATAAAAAAAATAACTGCATGGCATATTTTCTGCTGAAATAATACATGACTATCAATCAGCAAATTGTGTGGCTGGTAACTGTACATAGTTGGTTATGTGTTTAGGTGAAGCACTGAGATCTTGAAGAATGCTGAATTAAGTTTTACTTGCTTAGAAGAACATTGCACATAAGCATACAGCATTGTGCAGAAAACAAGAAAAAAAACTTCTTGTGTATCATAGATAAGCATGCACATGGAGACAAGCACTGCAATACAGCACCATCTGCAGCTCAAAAGACATATCAGTACATTAGTATATACTGTTGCACTTCAAACATTAGGAACCTAAATTTATGTCAGTAAATTTTAATATGATAAAAGCTAGCAAGCAAACTACCCATAACAAACACTGACAGATCCCAGTCAGAATGAAAAGGATTAGAGCAGGGCCACTATTAGGCTCCTATAATATAATATAATAACCCAGGTAACCTTTTGCCATTTTGACTCAAAGCTGTGGGGCTTTTAGCATACCATGACAAAAAGTGAGTGATGCTGTTTCTTGTCACCCATATTGTCTCCTTTCTCCCTGATGTCTTCCCTCCCCCTTAAATGTCTTGGTCCCTTACTGCTGCACTTAAAATTAGTGCCCTAGTCTGTGGCTGACAGATGTCCTATTGCAGAAAACTCAAAAGAACACCCAAAAGCACTTTCAATGTCACTGCTTTCACCACATATATTGCACATCCCAAATTAAGCCATGTACCATATAAATAAGCTGATAAATGGAAATAACCATCACTGGTAATAAAAAATATGGGTATGAGATATGGGTCTAAATTGTTATTATTGAAAAAAACGAATTGTTATTTAATATGTTTTAAAGGCATGACTGAAATTAAATAAATGTTTTTAAATACTTTATTGCTTGAATAAAATATTTAAAAATACATTCCTTTAAAAATAGATAAACTACGTGATGTTCCAATAGGGTTTTAGGCATACAAGCTATAATCTCCCTGATAAATGGCTATTAATCTATTAAGTATTGCAGTGTATTAAAAATATGCATGCATGTGTGGTCATTCTGCAAGCTCAAACCCTACTGGGACTTGGTGGTGTCTACGGTCAACACAGTGACTGGTCTGCAGCTGGAGGTGGATCCCTTGATCTTCCTGCTGGGATGTGGGGACACCCTTCAAACGAACAGGCCACAAGGCTCCTCATATTTCATGTTGCTTTCTATGCTCGCAGGGAAATAATCCTGAGATGGAAATTAGCCCCCACGGTGGGACAATGGTTACACACGATTGACAGAATGCTTCCTCTCTTTAGGCTGACCTATATGAGTTGCAATTGTGTGCAGAAATTTGAGCGGATTTGGGGTGACTGGGTGGCGGCAAGGGGACTTACCTTGGAGGGACCTGGCAGAGAGACCCTACTCCCACCTAGATCCCCTGAGCAGTGATCTGAACATGTGTTGCAGAGAAAATTGTATGATCCTGTAGGCAGGACTGGGTAGAGAGGAGAGCATGCCCTTCCGGCTATAGCTAGTGGAAGTTTGGGGCTCTCTGATGGGTCCTTGGGCGGAGCCTTCTCTCCCCCCCCTTCCATCCCCCCTCTCACCCCCAACCCCTCCCGTGCAGTGCACATTCGGCGATCTGGCCTCATAGTTGCTTCATTGGATGTGCCTGCATATGGTGCGGTAGATCCACAGCTAAATGTGCTTCAGTCTTTTGTCTTACAATGTATGTGATTTTGTTTGATTTCTGGTTTTAATGTTGTACTATGTATTGTATTTTGTGCTGATTTTCTTTTGTGATATATTTTGTGGAATTTACTTTTCTTGTGCTGTTTATGGTATGTCATGTGTCTTATAAATAATAAAAATTATACCTGTTAAAAAAAAAAATATGCATGCATATACTCAACACGGAAAACCAGAAACTTGTTTCAAAAATGTTGGGGGGGGGGGGGGGATATAATGGGGGGGTGGGCGACAATGAACAA
>NW_017307217.1:32671-52123 GCF_000935625.1 Nanorana parkeri
GAATGGGAGTGAATGTACAAGGCACAACAAACTTTTTGTATGTCCACAGGATCAAACATGGGATTATAGCAACAGTGATTGAAAGCGAGACCCAGGAGGGCACTTATTAGAAGACTGAGTGTCTGGTTCTATCAATGTCGCTAGGTTGGACTATGTGCATACATGTGGGTGATGTGCAACTGCTGTTGAGATCCCAAGTGACTGATTTCAGGGAAACTGGGTCACCCCGAGTTTTTTTAGCTGATCACTGCTACTATTCTGAAATAAAGCCAGTGACATGGGTGTCTGCACCAATCACTCAATAGAAAACTCATTTGGCAGGAAGAACATGCAATGCCCATTTTATGTCTATTTCCACTTCCACTCACCCTGCTGGTTGACTCTCAAACTCTTCAGACCATTGATCCTGGATATCTTCAGTAGAGAGGTCGACATCTCTGGTTGTGGCAAAATTGTATTCACTGCCCTCTGTACCATGAAAATAAATAGCGTTGCCATCTGATTGACAGCTATGCTATGGAAACATAAACAACACATTTAAATAAATAACATAAATAACACATGCTAAATATTTAGTATCCGATGATTCATTCTATGCAAGTAAGTTATTTTAGGCAATTTTTAAACATATCAAAATGGGTTAGCCTGCACAGTATGGGATACAAACACTACTAAGAAGTAGCACAAGTATACAGTAAACAAACACATATATGTGAGGATTACATAAGCAAGAAAATATATAAAATGATACAGTATATGATGTAATTATAATTGTTTCTATATGTGATATAGAGCTTTAAAAGCCACTAAAGGAACTTCTTAGTAAGTAGTTTCTATTTCTTTTTTATTAGCAAGCATCCCTTCCTTTCTGGGAGCAAAGCTCAGGTGTCACAGTGACTACATACACTGATATATTCTCACTGGCAAATCCCCAATGAGTGCAGTGCACACGAACCCTGAGTGCACTCACTGCACACACTGTGATTTTGATACGGGAAGCGTTCCTTGCTGCGATTACATCCTTTGAGCTGCAACTGCACCTTTCAGCTTAGTAGTACTATTTATGAAGCAGTACCGTAATTAAGTGTATAGAGCTGTATGGTGATATAGTGTTCAGGAAGGAGTGCACTGTATGAAGCAGTGTAGTATGACCGTATAGTAGTACAGTATAAAGCAGAGGTGGGCACAAAGAGGGTCAACAGTTGGCCGGTCGATGGAAGTGCTGCCTGACAATGGATAGAGGACTGGAGACGGCAGTGCAGTTTACAGAGCAGTTCAATAGTACAATGCACAGTGGTGACAACTGTAGATGGCACTGTGAGTCAGAGATGGCAGTGCTGGCTCCCGGTGCTGCACAGGGCTGTGCCCTGCTCTTTGTGACTGATGTGGAGCAGCAGCAGATTGGAAGTGAATGGAGGGAGGTGCACATTTGCAGTGCGGTGCAGGCTGTATTTGTGTCCCCGGTCCCTGGGTCTTTCCTTTCTGACTCTATGGGAAGGGGGCCCAACCAATGATCTTGCACACTGGTCCACTGCATTCAAAAATGACCCTGCATATTCTATTATTTTAACACTCAAAACTTTTCAAAATCTCACATGTCAATTAGTCTGGAAAATAATGCCTTACAATAAATATAAGCATGCATGACATGTTTTTCCTACACAGATTTCTGTCATGTACAAGCCAAGAATGAGAGAACCCTAAAATAAGAGAGATTAGTAAGTAAAAGTCTCCAATAATGGCCATATGGACAATGAGAGTATTTTCCTAAAAGAGTACTAATTTCATAAAATGAGGGGACCATGTGTTCACTTTAAACAGCCAATCATATGGAATTTTCTTTCCTCATGAATACAGCTTCTAAGTTTACCAATACCAACGCGTGGGTAAAAGTGTCCCCAAATCTGTTCCCCTAACAACTGAGAGCCACAGCATGTAAGGCACTACATAGTGCTTTTTTATGGCAAATATTTGAGTCTAAACCATTAGCTATTTGAACAATTGAACAATTTTGATGACAATTTTTTTCACATCCTGGTATTTAATATTAGTTACACTTACATGCACTTTCACAACTGTTTTTTCTCTACCATATCTCTGCCAGGGGCCTCTTGATTTTAGGTGTCCGGAGGAAGAATTGTTTTTGTTGCCCAGAGTGCAAAAATATTATTCTCTCTGATGTTAATGCAGCATGGGAGAATGGCAGAAGCTCATTGACATACTTTTTGACAAGGTTCTCTGTGTCTATAATGATCAGTGTAATTTTCTGTCTCCTGAAGAAGTATCAGTGTACCTTACCAAACCCCATAAAAAACACTTGCGGGCAAGCTGCAGCTGTAAACCATTCTAGTGAACATTAAAAAAATAGAATGTATGTGCACCAGCAATGGACATCCTGTGGATTTTGTGCAAAATGTTTCAGGTTTTCTTTGTTTATACAAAGATAAAAACAGGAAATTCATGAAAAAACATAAGCTTGAAAAATGAATAAAAGCACCCTGATGCAGATGCTTACCTCACTATCCATTACTGTATTTTGACTCACTCAGCATTTTCTTAGGCTCTCTCTCTATACACAGGTGTGTGTGTGTGTATGTATATATATATATATATATATGTGTGTGTGTGTGTGTGTATATATATATTTATTTTTTCCTGCATGTGCTTATTTTAACACACTCGCAGTCTAGAAACATAATATATATATATACACATACACACAAATCTAATTTGGGTGAAAGTGGAGTGTCATCAACTTTGACAGATGTCATAGTAGCTTAACAAATAATTGCATAGCAAATCACCCCCACCTTTCTTTTGTCTTTTAGTAAGGATACAATTATATCAAAATAGCTGAGAAATTTTACTGCATTTTATAGATGATAACCTTTTTTTAAGAACACTGTGTTGAACCTAAATTGGGCCATGCTTACATGAATAATTACAGAGTTGAATTACTAAAGGCAAATTGGCTGTTCACTTTGAAAGGGAATTTCCCTTAGCTTGGGGAATGTGGTGAAAATTCACTTTACAAAGAATAAACCATTACATGCAAGGAAAATAAAACAAAGTATTTTTATCTGCACATGATTGCACAGAGCTCCACCTCCTTCACTAAGATAAAGGAAAATTCCTTTGTGTAGGGGTGCGGAGAGGGGGGCTTATTCACATCAGGACACCCCTTTCATAAAGGGGCACCCAGATGTGCCCCCCCGTGAATGAGTAAGGAGGACTTGTACCCATACCTATTCACTAAAGAGTTAAATACATTTGTAAATAAAGAGGCCAGGCTTTTAGAAAAAATCCTTTAATAGAATAAAAAATGCAACAAGGCTTTTGGCAAGTTTTTTATTGTAAAAAAAACCCACAAAAATAGATTCACTGACGTAATCCAGGGTCAATCACGACGTCTAGCGTTGTCCACGATGACGACGATTAGAAGAAATAAATAAAAAAAATAGAAAATCATTTTTTTTTAAAACAATAATGCCCGCTGACCTGTCCGCACGCGTCAAACTCCTGCCGCAGAATGGCATTCTGACAGATGCCGGCAACATATAAACAATTGGGTGGAGGTAGCGGTGACATCGCCACTAGCTCCGCCCAACTGTTTACATTTGTCCGCCACCTGACAGTCTGCCCGCAGGTCCCGGACAAATCAAAACACATGGGCGGAGTAATGACAGCCCAATGTCCTCGAGGATGCTGGGTTGTCATTGAACGACAACAACTGGGTAAAGGCAGCCATGACATTAAAGGCTGGCTCTGACCAGCTGTTGTCTTTTGCAGGGAGAATGGTTGGCTTCGGCCGACCTTCTCCACGCTTCGGCTGTCAGTACGGCTCAGCCAAGCTAAAGCATATGCGTTCAGCTGCTGTACGGCCTATTGCGAATAGCCCATACAAAAGCCCTTTAGTTCGACTGAACCTAAGGGTTCCAGCGGCCGAAGCGAGCAGAAAGATCGGCCTAAGCTACGGCTAGATCCTTTGGTTCTTTAGTGAATAACCCCCTATAGTCTATATGATTGTTATTTATCGTGTAATATTGTTGTCAAAATTATCTTGACTTCCCAAAATAGTTTGTTTCTAAAATGACATTGTGCATTACTAACTTTTGTTTGAGATAAAACAAATGGAAATGGGAAGAACAAATTTCATGTTTTTCATAAAAACAAATGTCAAATACAGATATACACCACATTGTTATATACTATTTGTAAAGTTTCTATAGCATTCTAATATATTAGTACATTGTTTAGAAATGTCCCTGTAAAAGTAGCCAGGAATAACATTAATATTTCAGTCTAATTTTTTTTAATAACAGTATTGTTGTAGGTAGCGGGAATTGTCAATAGGCAACGTGTACATTTAGTGAGAAAGAAAGCATACTGAAGTGGGACTAGCTAAATATAAAAAGCAACTGAACTCACACTTTCATGTTTATCCTAATTTTCACTGTTTGAACATTGCCTAACAGATTACGGGCTTGTTCACACTATTTTATTTTCCAGACCAGATCTGGAACGCGGTGCATTGCGCTTTGCTGCGTTTTTAAAGCGATTTTACCGAGATTTTGCTGCATTCCAGATCAGTGTTTTTGTTGTTGTTTTTTTTAGCTTAAAATTGGCTTTCAGGTGCAGTGCGGCCCAGTGTGTTTGCATATGTTTGTATGTGTTTTTGATGCATTTATATATGTCCCAGTGCGTTCCAGACCAGAGAAAATGAGACAAGCTGAATTTTTTTGGTCTGGACCAGAACTGACTGCGCTGGTGTGACCAGAACCAGAAATACCATAGGGATACAATGGGATACTTTTTTGGTCCAGTAACAAACTGTTCTGGTCTGGACATGATCCGGACATGGTGTGAACAAGCCCTAATACAGAGCTAGGACACAAACGCTGTGATAGTTCTCCTGCCATATCAAATATAAGAGATAATAAAAAAATGTACCATTTTCTATCTCAATTAAATTGATGCATTTAGAGGTTGATATTAAAGTCAGTATTACTACATGCCATGCATTTTCCAAAAGTGTGACTTATTGGCATGTCCACTTTTAGACATTTTTATGCCTGTAAAATTACAGATTCACTTAAAGGTGTCAATGAGGCGGAAAGCAATGCCCCTCCCTGTAATCTCTAACAAAATGGCCTAACATAGCACTACTCATTGTAAGGACATGGTTATTTTTAAAATGAAATGTGTTCAGCCAGAAATCACTGATCCTCATTGTTGGCACATTTTCAAGAGCCTGGGTATTCTGCTAAAAGCAGATAACTTGAATTGTGTACGGATGATTATAATCCATACATAATTCCTCACCAGTGTATTTCCTATGCCAGCCAATTTTTGTCTGTATGCCATCGAAGTATTGTGAAAAAAATCTCAATGCTTAACTAAAAGCTTTCTGATGGGGACTCAGTGTAAGCTTTTATTTCAATCCCATGCTTTAAAGATAGTCTATTCTATGCCAGGCACTCGCTAATGCCTTCTACTCTCATTCTGCAGTTTATCCTTGCGGGCTTAGAATCCTCCTTGCTTTTGTAGTGGCTCATAACTGTGACCCATTGTTGGTTATGCCTTCTCACTTATCATAATATAAATCCAATGTTGTTGTAACAAAAGGGTAATGCTTCATACTACTGCAGAGCCTGCTAATGTCATACTGCATCTCTCCCTTTCAAATTTCAAATCCAAGTTGTGTACTAATGGTCTACATTTTCTTCCAGATCCCAATATAATTTGCACACCTGGGCTCTCACTGTTCACGGTCATGGCTGTCTGCGTCCTTATTCAGCGAGAAGCTGTTAGGTAGTAATTACCTAACACATACCGAAGTCAAACTTTGCAAATTAATTAGACGTGTTATTATTAATAGTTGTTACAAAAAGTAATTATAAAGTAATACATGGTTGGGAGAAATATTTTGCACACTATTCACCTCATGGGAACCCCTAATAATTCTGCAGGTCGAGGAACTCTGAAATGCACTCAGAAAAGCCTGCAGTTTAATTATGTACATTAGTAATCATTTTAAAGGAAACAATTTACTGACTCCAAAATCACAATTATTTTTTCAAGTATTGGGAGAAAATCGGTCTATGAGCTGTCACAAGTGCCAGGTATCTAGTACTAAGTTTTTATTGCAGTCTGTGTCCCTGCTGGGACAACTCACCCCTCTATTTGCCCTGGTGATCTAGTGTCACTAAGACAGAAAGTACGCGTAAACTCTAAATATTAGAGTCTTCAGAACAGCAAAGTGAGAGGAAATCTTACAATGGGGAACAGATGTTCTGGCATCTACTGTTAAAATGGGGAATTTCCCTCACTTCCTGTTTTGTCTCCAAGAGAGGAAGTGAACGGAATTATATCCAGCAGGAAACAGACAGCAAAACATAACCTGATAGGGATTTTAATCCTTCACTATTCAATTCAACCTAAGAAAAAAAAGTATTTTCTATACATACACTTTAACTATAATTTTTTTGTTTTGGGGGGAAATCTCATTGGGGAGATTCTTCTTCACATGCTCTGCTTTAGACACAACAGGTAGTGTGGGAAAATCTTTAGATAGTAAGGGAAATACCCACTAAGACAGTTATCCCTGGGGGAAAATATCCCCATTGGAAGATTCCCCTTCATTCCCTGTTTTGGTAACAACTTAAAATTTAGATTTTTTTCCTCACTTTCAGTCCACTGAATCCAATAGAACAATGTCTCCAGGACAAATAAAAAAAGTAAATCTCCCTAACAAGGACACAGATAGCTATAAAAACAGGGAGAGTAACGCAACAGCACGCTATCCTGTTTAGATAGACTAGCTGTTTAGATAGACAGACCTTTAATAATTAAGTAGAAAGGTTGTCATACACAAAAGCATTTTGTGCTGAGGACCACATGTGCCTCCAAATACTATTCATGGATCATGACCAGAGGTCACTGAAGATTAGATCCTCGGACCAAATTTAGCAGAGACAAAAATACTGTGACTTATTTGTCAGTTTGACAGCAGGGTTTGAGTGTCATAAACCGAGTGCACTGCAGCAAACTGAACACTACCCTGTCAATGACTTGGTTTGGTGAGAAGCAGAGTCTGAGGGATGGGCAGTATTTACCAGGGCCCCCTCACGGGGGTTTGGACTCAGTCACATCCCATTCTCTGGTCACCCCCAAGTGAGCAAGAAGGTGTGAAGGGCCTGCAGTGAGACAGTTATATAAACATAGAGGTGCCCAGGGTCACGGAACACAGGAAGATTCAGGAACACAGGGACATAGAACGCTAAGGAAACACAGGAAGGCTTTAACGGTAGGCCAGCCCTTTAAGGATGAGACTAGGTGATGTGACGGCACCTGATTGCCTGCAGGGATTACACCTGGGGTAAAACCTGGAACTGAGCACTGCCATGAGCCTGAAGAGATGCACCACTGGAGCTGAGAAGGCAAATAGTTGCTACACTGAAAACAAAGATTGTGCACGGGTGCACATTCCAAGTTTTTTACTGCAACATCAATTAATGTTCTCATGGCATGGGGCATTGTGTCCGAGGACTTGAAAGATGTATTGTAGTCACAAAGTGGTTAAAAGCACTCAAGTTTAAAAAAAACTGAGATAAAACTTGTAATAAAATCTAAGGAAGTATGTGTGAAAATTGCTTTTAATAACAAATAATAAGCTACCCACTTACGGTGACAATAAATACAAGCTTTTGACCATGTTAGAACTAGTAATAATGTTTATCAGTCTATTTGATTGTAAATGTCCCTTTTACATTTTTTGCCTGTGTTTTCCAGTCAGATTTGCCTCTTTGGCATCTAAGACATTGCCGGTTTACATGAGAAATTAAGGTTTATGATTCTCTTTATATTTTCTCCAATGGGCCAGTGATTCTTACAGACAGCTGTAGCCTCACAATTTATTTTTTGGCGTCATCACTTTTATTGGAATGAGTATGCTGGGTATTTGGGGACAGGCAGCTTGCAAAGGACTGGTACCAGATGGAAAGAAATCTGTCCACTTTGCCTTCACCTCTACATGGGCATAAAGTCATCAATTTCATCCATTAAGAAGTTGTCAGTCAGCTCATCTAAGTGGAAGAACATTCCTGGTAACCAGATTAGCTGATAAACAATGCAGATGCAAGGAACACTTTGGAGGCAATAGAAAATATAGTTTGCGGGCAAATTGAAAATGCAACAGCCAATTTCTGTAATGACTGTAATATTTTAAGTGATTATGTTTGCCACTTCTGATTTCTCCTTAGAGAGAACATTTTTTTAATTAAAGTCTAGGCAACGAGCACAGCTGAGATTAGTGGTTGAGAGATAAATAGGATAGAACTATTGTGAAATATTACAACATATCTGTCATGTGATTAATTATACAGCGATTGAAGCAGTTACAGTCTCAGGTGTATATATCATATATTTAGCACTTATGTTTGTGAACTGGAAAATACATGGTGCATTAAGGGGTTTATTTAAAAAAAAGCTGGGATCCAAGCATTACATAGCCTGAATTCAGTCTTAATTGTGTGCTTTGTCTGTTCAGTCATGTCTGATTCTCTCCAATTCTATGGGTCAGCTATCTCCACATCTTTCAATCTTGTACTGCTTCTTTTAGTTGTTTCATGTTCTGGCTGGTGTCAGCTTTTATGGTGTTTAACCATCATGTTCTTTGGTGGCCCGGCTTCCTTTTGCTGCTAACCAATCTTAGAATAACTGCCTACTCCAGCGAGTTCAATTGCATGACCTGTCTGAAACAGGCAAGTATTTTTAATCTTGCATCCAGTGAAACATCTGACTTTATGCGTTCCAGCATTTGCTTGTTTATTATGTGCAGGAACCTTTCCCAGCACTATAGCTCAAACGCATTGATTTTCCTTCTTTCTAGTCTTTTCATGGCCCAACTTTCACAATCTTACGTACATGCGTTCAACCTTACTTTTTGCAGCATCTATGAACTCATGCAGCATCAAAACTTCCATAAAAAAAATAACTAGAAAGCATTCACAGATTTGCACGAATTACTTTATTAAAGTATATCTCAAGCTAAAACTTTATTTGCTATCTGTGTGCCTTTGGGAAGATGTCTTTTCACTTCCTGTTCCAAAGGAGCAACATTAAGTGAGGGGAATATTCTTTTAGACCCCATTCACACTGAGCTACATAAAAAAGTGCTTTTTCAGCACTTATTTGAGCTGATCGACATTGAGCTACAGTGCACATTTTGTCGTACTACATAGCGCTTCTTTTGGCAGTCTATCAAAGCCTTTTGGGGCAAAATCGCACAAAATCCACTGAAAAATATGACATGTTCAAGCGACAAGCTTGAGCTACAAGCTACAGGCGACATTGACCTGTGAGATGTGTACAGCTCCAATGAAATGCATCGGAGGAGCTACATTGAGCTTTATGTTTCAGCGATGTGTGAGCGGAAAACACGCTACAAATTGCTCAATGTGAATGGGGTCTTAGATATTTGTCACTGTAATAGGTGTCCCCATTGAAAGATTTTCCTTCACCTTTTGTTCCAGAGACAACCATAACATATTGAACATTACATCACTTTCTGTTATAGAAAAGTTGAATCTCCAAAGTGAGGCCACAGACAGCAAAAACAATCTAACAAAGGCTCTAACCCCTCCTTACTCTATCCAAAACTAAGAAAATGGCTGCCAATTCCCCTTTAACAATGTATTTAATAAAATAAAGGTTAAATCATAGAAATTATGTATTAAAGTATTAGACTCAGGGGCAGCCAGGCTATTAAAGCTTGGAAAACCCCCCAAATACAGCCACTTAATCTAAAGACTGGTGAGCTGCAATATATACAATACTTGTTCTAGGTTGCGATATACTTTAAAAGTAATCTATTTGGATCAGGGCCGGCGCTAGCGCAAGGCAACATGGGCACTTGCCGCACGGCGCCAGGGAACAGGGCGGAAAATTGACAGTCGGCCACCCGGCATAAGTCTGGCTCCGGCCGTCCGATCGAGACCAGTGTGGGCTGCCGCTGCGGGCGGCATCTGAAGGACGAGTCCCCGCCGGCCGCAGCGGCGCTGACCTGTGCAGTCTCAGTGACAGTCTCACTGACTCGTTCTTGGCTACGTCAGTGAGTGACGTAAACAGAATGACATGAAGACATAGGATGACACGGGGGCACAGGATGGTGTGGGGGCACAGAATGACATGGGGGCATATGATGACATGGGGTTCTGATGACATGGGGGCACAGGATGGCATGGAGACACAGGATGACGAAGAAACAGGATAACATGGAGGCACAGGATGATATGGGGCACAGGATGACATGAGGGCACAGGATGGCATGAAGGCACAGGATGACATGAAGACACAGGATAACATGGGGGCACAGGATGGCATGGGGGCATAGAATGACATGGGGTGCAGGATGACATGAGGGCACAGGATGGCATGGAGACACAGGATGACATTGGGGCATAGGATGACATGGGGCACAGAATGACACGGGGGCACAGAATGACATGAGGGCACAGGATGACATGGGGGCACAGGATGGCATGGAGACACAGGATGACATGGGGGCACAGAATGACATGAAGACACAGGATGACACGGGGGCACAGGATGGCATGGGCGCATAGAATGACATGGGGGCATATGATGACATGGGGGCATATGATGACATGGGGGCACAGGATGGCATGGAGACACAGGATGGCATGGAGACACAGGATGACATGAAGAAACAGGATAACATGGAGGCACAGGATGATATGGGGCACAGGATGGCATGAAGGCACAGGATAACATGGAGGCACAGGATGATATGGGGCATAGAAGATGGGACCATGGGAGACGCGTCCCCGGCCAGCGGAGGCTCCACCAAGATGCTTTGGTGGCTGGAGGAAGAAGAGGCATGTCCTGAAAGCAGGCTGGGGAGCTGCAGGTAAGAGGAACAGCATGCGTGCAGGGAAAGGGACACTCCACAGCCCATCATATATCCTGCGCAGCCCACCTTAGAGTCTCTGTGCAAGGTCTATGGTTGGCACTGGGGGGGTCTCTGGTGGGGATTGCAGGGACTCAGGTGGGCAGTGCAAGATCTATGGTGGGATGTGCAGGGTCTATGGTGGTCTCAGCCTGACACCCTGCAGAGCCCACCAGAGATCCTTTACAGCCCATCTGAGACCCCGGCTTCCCTGCAACACTAAGGCCTCATTCACACTGCTTAGAGTTGTCCCATACACATCCGTGTGGGTGCAGGTGTCTGTGCTCGGATGCAGATAGGATCCATCCTATCTGCATATTAGTATGGACATCCGCACCCGTGCAAATGTGCAGTTCAGTTGAGCGTATGGCCGTGTCCTCCAATAGAGAAGAACAGACTGCTGCCTACAAATCACACGCAGCAGCCTGTCCTTCCCGGGAATGGGCCGATACGTCCGTGAACGTCCCACGAATCTGTATTCTGCATTGCGTTTTATATAATGTGTTATTGCTGGGATTTGTGCACTTTAAAAAACCACAAATAGTTTGTTTGCTATCTTTCTCTGCAAAAGATAAATAAGTTAAACGATCACTTTAAAAGCTTAATGGAGCACAGATATAATGTATGCTGTATGGGGATGTTGGAGTGGTGTGTGTGTGCGTGCCGGGGGGGGGGCGCAAAATGCACCTTCGCCTGAGTTGGCAAAAATCATTGCACCGGCCCTGATTTGGATGGAAATATTGGAAATGCTATTGCTGATGTATTCACAGGTCACTTGAAGTCTGAAAATTGCTGGACTACCAGAAGACTGATCTCACTCGCTGTCTCCTATCTTCTGAAGGTACAGTGTCTAAGATTAGGCAGGTAACACGGCAGCAACTACTAAAGTATCAGGCCTGAAAAGGTGAGTAAAGCTCATCAACTCCCATTCAAATGCAGGTACTTGCACTAGCTGCATTTAAAAATACCTTTATTGCTTTGTTAATCAATAAAGAGCTGCATGTTATGTATTTTGACATTCATGTATTTTTGTATGAAGTTTGGATTTAAGAATGTGTATGTTACATGAATTAAAACTGAATCCTGAAACCTTTTAACAGATGAGACAAATACAGATTTAAACAGCTTAACATTATGCCATAACCTTTAGCATTCCAGACTGCTCCCCTCGTTAAACAAAATTAAATTCCAACTCAAACAAAATAACTCAAATCCAACTGTGTTAATAATTACTAGTTCTGAAAAAAATGAATGTGACAAACAGGAGACAGGATGCAAAGAACCAAGTGTGCTTTATTATGTCAACCTTCCGATATGTCAGCACAGGATTTAATTGGCTCATCTTCAAACCTGCATACTACAATAATCTAGCTGATTGTGACAAGTACACTGGGAGGCAGCCTCTAAATGAAACACTGTTCTCTTAGTCTCTGTCAGTCTGCATGTGGGATTGTAGACGTCTGAACAATTATAATGAGTGAGGAAAAAAAGAGATGCTGTCAAGTGTGCCAGTCATCTTTCATCTTTAGAACTTGTATTAACATCGTCAGCATCTATGATCCAAATAAAAATGTGCTGTTTTTATATGGTGGATAGGCTTTGCTATTGTTTTTATTATAATATAAATACATGAAAAAACATGTAAATAATTAAGCCCAGTGGTAAATACAAAAACAGTAGGTATTTCAGTACTCCACATTTTCATTATATTATATTTCCCTTGTCTCTCTATTTTTTCCCTTTTCATTATAGTTCATCGCAGACTATTATTTTAGAACTGGAATGGTAAACAGATGGTTAAGAGCTGAGAAAAAATGACAGATACAGTACATTCATTATACCAGCAATGCAGGCCCATGACCCCAGGGGATTCAGTTCTGACCCCAATTCATGCATATTCACTATTTTCCTGTCATTATATCAACAAAACCATGGTCAAGGTGCCCTTAGAAGTTAGAAGACTTTTTCATGCTCACAAATGTGTTAGTTCATATAAAACATTTGTATGGGTAAGGAAGATGATATTGTGGTGTGTTGTCACAGTACTCATTTGCATTTGCTTTGAGGCCTGTCTGATCTTTGCTGCACCCTTGCTCTATAGTAAATACTTCAATTACTGGCTATTGTTATAACCTGCATGTTATATGAGTATTTTACTGCCTAAAAACACAAAGTATTGAAGTCAAGGACAACTTGATGTGTTTCTCCGTGGCAGGGAAAGAGCAATCAGACAGGACATACATTGAAAGAAACAGAGCAGAACATGTGGTCATTATCACAGTCAAAAACAGATGGATAGACATATTAGTAGATGCAGTTCTAATAGAAATGACCATAATTATTTGCTGTGATGGCTAATCAAATACAATAAGTTCATGACTTTCAGCTTCATTTACCCATGCAGAGAGTAATAGAAATTATTAAAACCATACTCTGCTATCATGGAGCCTAACAGCATAGAAAGACCATGTGCTTCATGAACTCTGTCAGTTTGTTCACCATTTTCAAGGTCATACTTTTATTAAAATGTGGAATTACTTCTGTCTTCGTGTATCCGTAGTGCACACTTACCTGTACTTTTGTCCAAGGTAGGCTAGGTAACAGGTCCTTTAGTGTCTCAGAGAGAGTGCTATCTCTTCAAATGGATAGTCAGTGCTGATTCATCTGGTTGTCCTTCACAGTGTGTGCATGAGCTCCTGCACATTGTGTGATGCCCAACTGTGCAGGGTGCCAGACCAAAAACAAAGAGCAAAGAGCTGTCCCGTGGAACTCTGAGGTGATCGGAAATGGATTAAGTATGGTACTTGCTTCCTAGAACCTAGTGAGAACTTTGCTCAGTAACCAATTGCTATAAATATCTGAAAGCACTGTGGCTAAAACGTCTTAGGAACTGAGGAAACCTTTTCGATGAGTTATAAAAAGGTCTTCAAAATTACAAAACAAGTTTAGATAATTGTGACTAACTACTATCTATTCCATGAGCCGGCTGACTTAAAACGTTCACAGGAATTGTGCTTATAATACCACTGTTCCAGCTGTACACTTTTTTAAACTGGCAAGCTTTTGTGAGATTTCTTTTACTTTAACTTAGTAAATTCAGTTCCTTTATCACAATCTTGAGCCAGTAATCTGCACCTTTTAAATTACATATTTATCTACTGACCTACAACCTTAACAATAACCACTGTGTGCCTTAAACAGATGGAGTACTTTGTGAATGTTGCCAGATGTCACTTTGCTACTGTTACTAACTATATTATCAGACAGTGCCTACTGGCAGAACAGTACATTAAAGAAAAAGAGAACAAACCTTGACAGTCGCTCCAGGAAAGAAAAGCCAGTTCCCAGTGTCCATTGGGTCAAGGTTATCTTCTAACACAACCTGCTTATACGCAGCATTGATGATCAGTATGTTGTCAAGTGCCCAGCATGCCTCATACACATCTCCAGCCTGTGTGCTCTCCTGTGCCCACCGAAACCTCACATTTTCCCCTTTGGCTTCATGAGGGAGGTAGATAATGTGGATAATTGTGCTAACATTTGAAGGTGCACTGGAAGTAAAAGATAAATATGATACGGCACATTATTTAAATGATTAAGTACTAAAGATTGCAAAGGATACGTGTCCAACAATGACTGAACAGGTTAAGCATAGTAACTTTACCTCCCATTCAGCTTAAAATTCAAAGTGCTGTATTCCAATATATTAAAGCTGAACTCTATGCCAACAACTAAATGCACATCCTAAATACAAATAAAGGAACTGTTTTACCTGTAAAAAGATTTGTAATTTTGTTCATCTACTGTAATTATGACATTTACACAGTCTTGTCACACAGCACAGCCCTGCTCTGCAGGGGAGAAGACCTGTTTTTTTTTCTCTTCAATAAATCAGTAACACTTAAAGGTCTCCTTCCTACCCCCACTATGTGACCGTACAGTGAAAGAAAACTGATGAGCTCATATCTTTGTCACTCTGCTCTCTCCTACTATCAGCATATTTCTTGCACTGCAGAACAACTGCTTGGCTCCACGTGCTTGTTCTCCTCCATCCCATCCTTCAGTCTGACTGCTGCTGTGCAGGGACTGCAAGAAGCTGATACCAAGTCAAATTACTTCACATAAATCTTTGTAGAAACCCATATAAAGCGCATCTCAATAAGCCCATCCCTACTCTATTTTTAGCAGAGGATAAAGTTGTCCTTCACATCTTTTCTGCTACTAAATTAACAATTGCTAAGGCCACTTCAAGCTTGGAAGCTGTTAAAAGAGAAAAAGAGAACCATGGGGTAACATTTCTTTCCCATAGTTATCTTTAGGGCCACGGGAGGACATATACTAACGTCTTCCCGTTATCCAAAATTCAGCATATAGCATGCAAACGCCGCAGCAGGGACAGATCCCAACAATACTGTCGAGATCCACACCACTGACTGATTGACAGCGGGCTTTGCCTGCCCACTCCCCCTGTCCATCCCACTAGTCAGCGCTGAAAGATCGGAGAGGAGGGAATCCCTGCGGGAAGCGGTGACTGACAGTCCCTATTCTCTGCAAGGAGATCATGTGCAAGCGGCGGTATGTTTTCGCTCACTTCCCGATCAATAGAGCCGACTTGTTACAGTTTTATTGTCATACATCGGCTCTAACTATGGGGATGAGTGTAATTCACTTACTATATGCCTCTTCTAGTTGACGTACTTACTCTCCCTAATGTCACTCAGAGCCTTACATATGAAAGACTGTATAGCTATGTGTTTTGCATCCCCCATGTAACCCCCTGCCTTCCGTGCCAATCACGCTGCTTGAGATGTTCTTTTAACAATCTTCTGTACTACTCCTTAAAAAGTTCTACCTTTAATTAAACCCAAGTACATTACTGTGTTGTGAATATGTTTGTGACAGTGGCGGAACTACTGCCATAGTGACCCACTCAGTTGCTATGGGGTATGAGGCAGAGGGGGGCCTGACCAAGAATGAAGGCATCCCTTGGTGTCCATCTGTGCCCCCAGCATTTCTGCTCCTTGTGCGGTGTGGCTGTGTGGCATGTTATGCCTGGATCCCCTTCTTCCTCCCTGTCAGTGTCAGGCAAGTGCAGGACAGGATGAGGAGTTTACTGTTTAGGGAGAGGGCCCATAGAGATTACTCAATTTGTTGTATGCCCTTGCACCAAAGCAGCACTGGGTTTGCCTCTATAGGGCTATACTTTAGGCTACTCCTAATGTCAGTCTTATACCAAATGCCAGTCTTTATGACATCAATGGATAAATTTTTCATGTTTTTAGACAAAATAGGAAGTAAAATACTAAGTTTTAATTGATTTTTGAAGCACGTCTGAACATCTGTGCAACCTATAATGCAGACTTTTGTCCTATCCATGCACATAAAATTACTCTTTCCTTAAAGTAGGAATATGACCTAATATAGAAAAAAAAATATGTGCTGCAGCACCTAATTGTAAGTGCATCTTCACTTATCATGTTTTCCTTAGTCTCCCTAAAAAGTCTGAATATGTGTTGATTCTGCCAGTAAAGTTCCCTGTATACAACGTTCTGTAATGACTGAACATTGCTACTGCACTGCTACTGAACCTAACCCTGCTCAAGGCTTTATGGTTTGGCAGAAGTGCCTGTACTACTGAAATATAAATGTCCAATCGTCTCTATAGTAGATGGTATTAATGGTGGTCATATAATCAGATGAATTATCAGATACTTTTTTCATTTCATTATGCACTCACGGACCACTTTTGCTGCTGACTGTTTAAATTTGAATTTCTATCCATTACTGAACATTTCAAAGTGAAGTTTTTGAGTGATTAAAATCTATTAAGATGAGACTATGCCTAAAAAGAAGAGCCCTCAAGGTGCCTCCTAGTACTATAAGATTTGTACAATGTTCTGTCACTTTATTACCATGGTAACCAAGTTCAAACATCTCTGTTCTAACCACTGAGGTTCCTGCAAGAGAGTGATGGTGGAGAGTATGGCAGAATCACCAGTGAGAAAAGAAGTGTGCTTAGGTTTCAAGGGCTCCCTTGGTGAACAGAACAGACTATGCAGGGTTCTTAAAGCAGAACAATGGGGTCAGGGCTTTCTGCCATAGTTATCCTAAGGGTCACCCAAAGCTCAGTATACCGCAATGTACAGCTCGCGGTATACTGAGACGCCACAGCCGGGACGGATCCCGACATTGCTGTTGAGATCCACCCAGCTGCGTGAGTGACAGCTGGCTCTGCCTATCTAGAGGCAGAGACAGCTGTACCCGCCCCCTCCACGTCCGTTCCGCCAGTCAGCGCTGGAGGATGGGACAGGGGAGGGGGGGAATCCCTGCAGGGAGCCGTGACATTCACGGCTCTCTGCAGAGACAGGATAGAGAAGTGAGCCAGCAACGGTATGTGTTCGATCACTTCCTGATCTATTGAGCCGACCTGTGACAGTTTCATTGTCATAGGTCGGCTAGAACTATGAGGCTGAGTGATTTTCACTCTCCTCATAGTTCTCCTTTAAGATACCAGGAGGTGCCATGAGATGCTTGCTGTTCAAGGCTGTTATAATTTTAATAACTTTAGTCTTTATCATGCAACAAGTCCACTTTATTATTGTATGTGAAGGTATAATTTGACCCTTACCAGGTGTCTACAAAGCCTGTATAATAAATCTGCCAAAATACATTATTAGAGATGATTATTATTCTACTGCCTTAGAATATTAAGTTCATCACAATATAGAGAAAGGTGGAGGGTAACTTTACAGCCCCCTCATCAAATTAGCTTAGATCCCCTACAGCTCCCAGTATTTATTACCCACATGAGGAGTACATTGCTATAGTTCATGTTATAGGATAACTCCTGTCCATTTAAATATAGATGTATATGTTTTCACACTGGTGATGATGTTGCCCTTGTTAAATCCTTGCTAAGTCATTGAAGCAAGTTTGCAATCTGCAGGATTTATCAGTATGGTAATCTATTCATAAAGCTGCCAGCAAAATCTACAATTTCATCTAACCAGATTTCACTGCCATCTCTCTTTTCTAGTTTTTCAAACAATTTATAAAAGTATGAAATGCTGTGAGAAAAGCAGCAAAGAAGCAATGGAAAATGCTTTGAAACAGATGTTAAACTAGAAACTAATGCCAATTTGTTTATTTATGAGGGATTATCTAAGCATTTTTGAGCAATCATTGGTTAAAGTGTAACAAAAATATGCAATTAAACCTATATAAAAATAGTTTTGACCACTGAGTTCAGGGTATGAAGTAACTATTGTACAGCACAATTTAACACCAGCCATAAAAGCATCGTTTATAAAATATTTATAATCATCACAAAAATCCAGAAATCAGAGAGAAGTTATAGATATCTATGAACACACCTGATTCTCTCAAGGGGAATCCAGCTAGTAGTATTGCTCTTGGCATAAGACACCACAATTCCAGGATCTGAGTAGCTGAATCGACATAAGCCTGACCCTGTAAGTTATAACCATATTAACAAAATGTTATACAGTGACAAAAGCATTCATTATCCCTTAACAGCTCCAAATGGCATGTGACCCTTATGCACCATACTCATTTTTCCACATGTTAAATTACTAAATCAATAATGAAATGACATTAGAGCAGTTGCGGAAAGTAAGCAGCAGATTTATCCATGCTTTAGATGCCAGAATTGATATAAAAGTGATAAATCACAGCTGGGAAGCGTAATGTATTGTAGATTTCCCAAGGGAGCAATATGAATTATGTGCGTTCC
The DNA here is from genome assembly GCF_000935625.1 of Nanorana parkeri. Lineage (NCBI taxonomy): Eukaryota > Metazoa > Chordata > Amphibia > Anura > Dicroglossidae > Nanorana > Nanorana parkeri. The sequence goes on from NW_017307217.1 coordinate 51,394, forward strand.
GTAAAGACATATATGCTACTGGCATATGACCCAAATGTTGCAGATGCAATCATCGATAGTCTGCAACTCCAAATATTTGCCTTCACTTTAAAAATAAACATATGTATAAAATAGTGAATTGAGAAACTTCAAGACATATTAGAAGGCAACAGTCAGCATGTAATATAACTGCATCGGCAAACTATGGTCCAGCAAACATTTCTGCAATTAATAGCAGAGGAAAGCAATATATATCGCTTACACGGTGTTCTAACAAACTGCTGAAATTAATCACAACATTAAATAAATAATGTAACACTATATACTAGTTTTGTATGATGTCTACTCAGTCACAAAGGTTTTTGTAAGTCTAGCATGGCTATTCACAAAAGTGTGAAGGGTTTGGAGAAGGCAGGAGAAGTAAACAATCTAGGCCAAAATAGCTGAATTGAAATTCTTCTCCTGCCTTCTCCAAACTCTTCACCCTTTTGTGAATAACCCTGTCAATGTTGCTTGGATATAACCTAATACTGACATATGTCATCAAATTGGTAAAGCTTGCATGATTATACTGCAAATGCAACACACTAGCTCAGTTTCAAGAACAGTAATACAAATAACGCAAGCCATAGCTGACTATTTACACAATTAAAATACTAGTTCTACATATATGCCACTGAGATAAGCAGATAGCTAGACTATTGCGTTTCCCCTCTCTATAGGTGTGTGTGTGTATATATATATATATATA
>NW_017307217.1:52238-57915 GCF_000935625.1 Nanorana parkeri
TATATATAATGTGTGTGTGTATATATGTGTATATATATATATATATATACACACACACACACATCTGCTTTCACTGTTACACTGACCAAACATCTGCTGCCCATCATTGTGCTATACACCCCACTAGGGTTCCAAATTTTAATCATATTCATTTATTTTACTTAAAGGAGTCACGTTCAGAACCAATCATCCTCATCCTTAGTTTGTCAAATACATTCATGCAGCATGAAAGATGAAACGAAACATGATTGTATACACTAGAATGAATAGATACATAATGAGAGGAAGATTAAGACATCTCCCGCTACTTTAATCAGAAAAATTCTGCATCACTGCAAAATCACCATTAGTTCTGTCAAGCAAAGTGTCCTTTTAGGTTTGTTTAGCCTTTCCGGCTATCACACATAGATCAGAAGTGTTTAGCATGCATTTGGTGAATATACATTTTAAGAAAATATTATTTGTTGACACTTTTTTTTGCACCTGCAAGACATGTTGTAATTGAAAATATAAAAGTGCACTATACAATTATGAATTAATGAGGACTAATAAATAAAATTCAAGTTGGTTTATTGCGCACAATTATCAAGTAACGGCAACATTACTCAACAAAGCCTGATGTAAATGTGGTGTCAAGCTAGAACATTTTTTGAAGAAGAACTCCAGAATTTTTTTAAATTAATTCTTGCAGTGCATACGTGTACTGCAAATGTTGACTGCTCATTTTTCTCTAGGGATGAAAAAAAGAAGGAAATACTCACCTTATCCTCGGCCCTGTGGCTGTGATCACTCACCTCTCTTCCTCTCCGCTCCAGCTGCAGAATGTCCCTTGGCATCCTCACATTTAAACAACTGCATTAGATGTGATGATGTCATGGGTCCTTAGACTCCCAGAGCCCGGGGGAGAAGAGGCTGCAGGGAACAGTCTAACAGCGAGGCAGGATCAAGGACTGGGTGAGTATTTCGGGGCTTACCACACTACAAGGATTCATTTGTTAAAAATCCTGGAGTTCTTCTTTAAGCAGTAACAGGTACATTTTCAATATGGTTTAAATTATTCCACAATGTACAAACGTTCCAAAATATGGGGAGTATTGAATGAACAAAAGGAAAATGCTCTGGTGGCTATTCTCAGGAAGAGAAAATATTCCTTAATGACACCAAGAAAATTGGTCATATAAATTCCATGAAATAAGGACTGCTTGTTTTAGGCATCTCTATCATGCTTATAAATCACTTCTAACTATAGTTATATAAGGGAGTTGCTATAAGAAAGAAATTCAATTCATGTTTAAATTTGGTTTAGCATTTAGCCAAAAAATGAATTCTGAACTTAAAGCTGAACTCCAGGCAGATATGTACAAAACACAATCAGGACTAGGGGATTACAGGATCGGCAGAGGAGGACCTGATGGAGAACTTTCTCCTTTAGGTCCCACCTCTGCTGATTGACAGCAGGCAGTGAGCGGGTGCGATAGCCAGCCTGCTAATGGCTATTTTAAATTGCAATAGCCAATAGCAAACTGGCTATTGCACACACCCACTACCTGCTGTGTTTACATTCCCTGGCCGAAGCTATTCAGGCTATGTGTGCTTGAATAGCTCCTTAGAAGTGGAAAGGTGACCCTAGGGGTCTCACAGACCCCAATGTCATCTTAAAGAGAACCTGATCAATTTGATCCTAGTCATCTTAAAGAGAACCTGTCATCTCCAATGTGCCTTCACATATGGGGTTTCTGCAACTAATGATTATTTTCATAATCGATTAGTTGCCCGATAATTTTTTTAATTTAATCGGATGATTTAAAACAATGAAATACCATCTTTAATAATTTAAAAATATACAAATGGAGTGTTACAAAAAGAAAGTTTACTTCAGAATAAAACTGCATGCACAATTTTTTGCAATCACATTGCACTGGATCGCACTGAGGGTAGGAGGTGTGTTTGCACGCATTTGTGGGGGGTCTGGGGCTTTACTTTTTTTTGTACTTTTAAATTTATTTTATTTACTTTTATTTTTTTAAATTTTTTTGTTAACTTTATTTCTATCACATAGTGGGGCCCAAAAACCCCATATGTGAAGGCACATTGGAGATGACAGGTTCTCTTTAAGATGACTAGGATCAAATTGATCAGGTTCTCTTTAAGATGACATTGGGGTCTGTGAGACCCCTAGGGTCACCTTTCCACTTCTAAGGAGCTATTCAAGCACATATAGCCTGAATAGCTTCGGCCAGGGAATGTAAACACAGCAGGTAGGGGGGGTGTGCAATAGCCAGTTTGCTCTTGCCCACACCCAATGTCATCTTAAAGAGAACCTGATCAATTTGATCCTAGTCATCTTAAAGAGAACCTGTCATCTCCAATGTGCCTTCACATATGGGGTTTCTGCAACTAATGATTATTTTCATAATCGATTAGTTGCCCGATAATTTTTTTAATTTAATCGGATGATTTAAAACAATGAAATACCATCTTTAATAATTTAAAAATATACAAATGGAGTGTTACAAAAAGAAAGTTTACTTCAGAATAAAACTGCATGCACAATTTTTTGCAATCACATTGCACTGGATCGCACTGAGGGTAGGAGGTGTGTTTGCACGCATTTGTGGGGGGTCTGGGGCTTTACTTTTTTTTGTACTTTTAAATTTATTTTATTTACTTTTATTTTTTTAAATTTTTTTGTTAACTTTATTTCTATCACATAGTGGGGCCCAAAAACCCCATATGTGAAGGCACATTGGAGATGACAGGTTCTCTTTAAGATGACTAGGATCAAATTGATCAGGTTCTCTTTAAGATGACATTGGGGTCTGTGAGACCCCTAGGGTCACCTTTCCACTTCTAAGGAGCTATTCAAGCACATATAGCCTGAATAGCTTCGGCCAGGGAATGTAAACACAGCAGGTAGTGGGTGTGTGCAATAGCCAGTTTGCTATTGGCTATTGCAATTTAAAATAGCCATTAGCAGGCTGGCTATCGCACCCGCTCACTGCCTGCTGTCAATCAGCAGAGGTGGGACCTAAAGGAGAAAGTTCTCCATCAGGTCCTCCTCTGCCGATTGACAGCAGGTAGTGGGCGGGTGCAAAAGCCAGCCTGCTATTGGCTATTTCAAATGGCAATAGCCAACAGCAAACTTGCTATTGCACACACCCACTGTCTCCGAGTCTCTCCGACCAGTACAGCAGCGCTGCACCTGACCAGCACCACCCCTCAGCCCCGATATCTGACAGCCGGACTCTGTCTTTTTTGATACCCGCTGTAGCTAGTGTAAGTAGTAGAATGTGACTTGGTATCTGCTTCCTGTAATCCCCAGCGCAGCAGCACTGGGAGATGAAGGGGCAGCAATAGGAGCCAATCAAGCATGCTGCATACACATATGCTGGCAAGAAACACACTGACTTATCAGAGTGTGGCTGCTTCTTCACTGTCCAATAAAAAGCTGGGGCTTTTAAAATGGCCGAACTGTATTGCTGCAGCAGAGAACAGAAGGCAGATCACCAGGCTGGCTATGCTGCCTGGCAAGGATGACTAAATCAAAGGATATAAGGACAGCTCTATTTTCCTGGAGTTGAGCTTAAGTAAATAGTAACATCTTCGGATAATGGACTTCCCAATATTGAAAAGTGATGCAACCTTGGTCTCTGCCTGGTCCTTGGTCTAGAGAATGTATTATCCAAATATACATAATGACCGTTTTTATTAACTGCCTATACTTTTAGTTTTGACAGTTGAAAAACAGGAAACAGGTGAAGGCATGCTGTATTGATAGCTTCTAGTAATCTGTTCTGGAAACACATGGAGACACATGATCTTGTATTGATTATAGCAGAAACATCCACGGTAGTAGATCCGTAATGCTGGGCTTCACAATAGCTCATGTCTCCATGTACCATTAGACAGCCAAACCTTGATGGATGTAATATGTCAGCTAACAAGCTGTCTATGAAATCAGCTACACTTGTAAAAGCAGAAACTGGGACAGCAGACAATAAAGGTGAGAGTGAAAGGAATATTTATTGGTTATCTAGTTTAGGAAACATACATATTTAGTTCAATAGTTGCATTTCGTCTCTTTCTTTGCAAATTTGACGTTTACCGGGTGTAAAACAATTAAATGTTTAGCCAACTGTCACAGATGCCTCTTAAAGAGGAACTTTACCGATATCTTCAAAATAACAACAAATACACCTTTAACCACTTCATGACTGAGGCCTTTTTTTCATTTTTTGTACCCATGTTATATTCCAAATTTTAGGCCTGAAAATTACTTAAAACCCCACAACATTATATATTTTCTGAATGACAAGACCCTATAGAATAAAATGGTGGTAGTTGCAAATTTTTATGTTGCGCAATATTAGCGCAACTCCTTATTAAATCCCAATATTTAGTGAAAAATTTAATTAAATGCCCCAAAACACATTAAAAATGTTTAGTAAGGGCAATCCACAAACATACAAACAGATACCTCTGGATAATTGCTGCCTTTGTATTCTATGCATACCATGTTTTTGTTTTACACCCCATGCTTCTCACAGTGGCCATTTTTACTCAGGGCAGATTAATCCATCTCCTTTTACTTCCTGGAACTCTGGCACATGTAACTAGGACATGTGACCATGCACATCATCTCAGGGGAGTAAAATAACTTTCCCTGAGATCTCATGAAATTACAGATGAGATTTCCCTGCAATGTACTGCTGATGTAACCTTCCCAGGATGCAATGCTTGGGCACGATTACATCTTTTGTGCCTAAGTGGATCAGGAAGTAGAAAACAAGAAATTGTAAGTAAACTGAAAATATGTTTGTTTAAATTAATCAATGTAAGATAATCTCATATCAGCATGCAGAGCTGTTTGCTTATGTGATTTTTAGCCAAAGGGGGTAAAGGTCCACTTTAAAGCACCCCTTTCTTGACCCTGCTTTCCCGTTCTATATTTATCTATTAGATGATTAACTAGTCAACTTATGACACCAAGGGGAAAATGCTGTTGCCAGGCCCCATGCTGGGAGCTGAAGAGTAACCCCCTTAAATAAGACCACCCATGACAGCCAAGCTGCTGTTTAGACCACGTGACAGAATATATGTATTGTAGGTTCTAGCCTTAACACTTTATAGTGTTGTGCACAGAGTGGAAGTCCATCAAGGACTTTGTGTATTCCAGATGCCATTTTGGTTTGAACAATGTGGCTGTAAGGCAACTGCAACACCAAGCCTCTGCTGCCCTTCTGAATTGGAGCAAACCATGCACCAAACGGTGGGTGGTGAATTAGGTTCCTTCAAAAAATGCAGCTAGCTGTTTTTGTTCCCTCACAAAGAGATTTGAAAAAAAACTGTATAGTCTTTCAAAAAAATTCACTTACCAATAGAAAACTGCAGAACTGATGCTGTAGTGGTGTTAAGGTTGGTTGTTAACTAAACAAAACAAAAAAAATCAAAGTTAGCTAATGTTTGTTTGGTATAAAATGGCAATATGAAAGTAAACTACTTGGACTCAATACAATAAAAATTGGCTAGGATATCAGGAAAAAGGGTGGCTTGTGCATACAATGCTATGAACAACACAAGTGTTTATAAAAATGCTATGAAACCAATAGATGAACATAGTAGTTAAACCGGTATGAAAAAATGGGGGGGGGGGGGTCAGAGCAAAGCCCCCTGGTAC
>NW_017307217.1:57945-79773 GCF_000935625.1 Nanorana parkeri
AAAGGGGGGGGGGGGGGGATCAGAGCAAAGCCCCCTTGTAATGTGTCTATATTGCACATTATCCCTATAGGAATAGAGATCTGTGATCATATTTACTATTGTTTGAATTTTACATTGAAAGGAAGATTACATGTATTGGTCTAAGTGCTGTTTCCCAACAACATCCTCTAATAGTGGCTGGCTGGATATGGCTTCCTCACTATAGCAGCACATAGAATGCCAGAAAGCTGCAAGCCATGGTGCAGGGGTATGGGCAAACAGACAATCAGATTTGAAAGTCCATTTATTCTAAATCTAGAAGACTTACCAACTCTCTTGGTCCATAAGGGTCACAAAATGTGACAGCCGCTCCATGCATTATAACACCACAGAGCTCTCCAACTTCACAGTTTCTGCATGGCGTCCTGCATGACAAAAGCACAGTGGGGACAATTTTAAAATGCCCTTGTAAAGTAAATTATAATTCAAATCCATTTTTTTACCCAACCAATGTTTTTATAAACAAATCTGCTATTTGTTTTTCGGAGCTTGCACGTGGTCTACATGAGTGGAACCTGTTTACAAAATTAGAGCATACATTTATGACAAATGTATCAACTAGGGATGCACAGATACTTTTCAAGTACCAGTGCAGATACTTGGCATTTTCATGAGAACTACCAGGGTGGCAGAGGTTGCAGCTGGGACCTGGCTCTGGCATTCTACCTCTGTCCTGAAATCATTAGTCTGTATTGTTTTAGAAAAACGGTCACATGACAATAAACAAAAATGTATCAGTACTCGTACTTGTAAGTACTCGGCAAGTACCAGTACTCGTACTCGCAAAACTGGTATCTGTGCATCCCTTTATTTATATTTATAAAAACAAAATCGTACATTAAAACAGAGATGTACAAATCCCAGGAGCTCCGTGTGCTCCTTACAAATGACAGCTGCCTTCTAATTTTTGAATTTTTCTCTAGTCTGGTCTTGGAGCTCAAAAGTATCGGTACATTTATTCGTACTTGTACCGAGTAATGTACTTGGTATCTGTGCAACACTAGTATCAACATTCTTCATACTGCTTATATGTATTGGGGACTGCTTTGGTGACTATCATGGATGTAGTGACGCATTGGGGATCCCAGCATGCATCTGTGGTTGCTGGGCCTCCAGTGCGTCCCTGCACCTTGTGAGGAGGAGTAGGCTACCTGCATTCAATTTATCGACTGCATCAATATGCTCCCACTAGGAGACTCATATAAATAGAGTTAGGACCACACTTCACAGAGGTGCCTTGACAGGGCAGTGTGGCTTCTACATATTTTTGGCCAAAGGTTTGTGCAACTAAAACCTCTGCTTTTAACGTATACTGTGAGACAGGGTATTTTGTTTTGTTGCAGGCCAGCTGGCAGGTGTGCTGGGGATTCCTTTTGTTTTGCTTTGGTGAGATCTCTCCATCACATTTCCTGTCTGTAGCCATAAATCTTGAAGTGTAGAATAAAAATTAAAAATCTAGCATGGAAAGTAGTTTTGAATGGCTGATAACTAAAGAACAGTGAGTTCCCAGAAATATGAGATCATAAGGTGGTTTAACTCTCCATCATCTACCAAAAACTACAATCATATTTGGATGTACAGGCCTTTACATTTATTATTTAAACTGGACAGGATACGTCTGACCATTATTGCAAAATGAACAGTCTATTTACCTTTAGTAAATCAACCCCACTAAGGCCAACTCATTAAGAACACAGCACTGCTTGCCTGTTTTTCTTGCTTCAATGGTTGCCATTTAAGTGCACTGAGCCACCTAATGTGTAACTGTGGCCAAGCAATGGGTATTCAAATGTTTACACATTCTTAAAGAAGAACTCCAGGAAAAATTTGTATAAACCCTTGCAGTGGAGCTACCCCCATGCTACAAGGGTTAACTGCTTGTTTTTGCCTAGGTGGAAAAAAAATTAAAAGATACTCACCCGATGCTCGGAGTCAGCTTGTTCTTAGACCAGTCCCTAGAGCATAGCTGTCAAACTCAAGGCAAGCAGGCCAAAACCGGCCCGCAATGGAATTATTTTCGGCACGCATGATCATTTTTAATTAGCCTTAGATCTGGCCCGCTGGTACACTTCCAGCTTTAAAGATGGCCACCGCGCAGTCGGCACCCATCTTTATGACACAGGAATGATGCAGCGCAGGCCTGCCGCATCATTCCTGTGTCATAAAGATGGCCGCCGATCGGCGGCTGCCATCTTCAAAGCTCTAAGTGCCCTGTGGCTTCTGTAGGATAGGCCAGCGGCTGTCCCTGCCTTGCCAGACCTCAGAGCAGGGATGGAGAGCTTATGGGGCCTTCCACAATGAGGAGAGAAAGCAGGGGAAGAATCCACAGAAGAGGGCACCAGATGGAAAAACTTTTTTTGTAAGTAAATTATTTTGTTCTAAATGCTCTGTACTATTTAATGTCTGTTTTTGGCTTTTATTATTTAAATATTTAGACTATTTCTACTGTGTGATATACTGTATAGGTCGCCATATTATACTGTGTGATATACTGTATAGGCCGCTGTATTATACTGTGTGATATACTGTATAGGCCGCGTTATTATACTGTGTGATATACTGTATAGGCCGCGGTATTATACTGTGTGATATACTGCATAGGTCGCGGTATTATACTGTGTGATATACTGTATAGGCCGCGGTATTATACTGTGTGAACCAGCCCTTGACTTGGAGAATTTTTTAAATTTTGGCCCACTGTGTATTTTATTTTGACACCTCTGCCCTAGAGCCTCTCTCACTATCTACTGCAGTGGTTTAAGGTCACATAAACAGGGCCGGTGCTAGACTATTTTGCGCCCTAGGCAAGACCAGCTACTGCACCCCCCAGTTCCTTCCCGCGGCGCAACCCCCGATACCCCCCCGCAGGTGGCGCCAGTCTCCTGCCGGATAGCTCACTGGATTTCTGGCAAAATAAAAATGTGTTTGAATGTACTTATTAAACAGATATATCAAAATGCTTTAAATTGAATATTTAACAGAACAAAAGTGAGCAATAAGGAGAGTTTATTGTTGTGGGTGGTTTACATACACTTTAAGCTATGCAGATTGGTCCAGCATCCACTCAGCCTGCTCTCTTGACAATGGAGCAGCATATTCTTCTTGTTCCTCGTGTAAAGATGTTTACTGTGTTCGACAACATTGTGCAAAGCAACAAATTCCTGATTGACCTCACAATCCTTGACTGAGTTTGTTGTAAGTAAAAATACATTTATGGATTTAATGAATACATTATATGACTGGATTACGTGTGGTTTTTGTCTGAAGTTTAGATTTAAACTGTTAAAATGATTTAGGGCATCAGATATGTCAAAATAATAGCATATTTAAATACTAAATTATAACCACAAATCACAAGAGTACTTTAGTAATTCCCTATGCATTTTACAACAGCATAGACATATTTTCATTACAAGTTTTCCTTTCATTTGTGGATATGAAAAACCCATGCCTTTATCTATATTGTGTATGCCCCTTCTTAACATACAATGTGCATGAATGCTGCACCTGGTAAAGCATTACAAATATTGCACCTATTAACATCCACTAAGTTTATCTGTTTCATGTAAGAAAAAAATGACAAACTCAATCCTTTACAGGATGATGGCTGTGGAATAGGTTTCATTCATCAGTTAATAGAAAGGAAGCATCTGCTATGTCTCACATCTCTTTCACAGTTTCATATTTGATTGCTGCTTCCAAGTGTTACTAGTACAGCATGGGAAACAAGGTATGCTTATGATTAAAAAGTTACATTTTGAAAAATAATACTGTACCACAGCGGTTCTCAACGTGTGGGTCATGACCCAAAAGTGGGTCGCAACTCAGGCTATGTTCACACCTAGGCGTACGGAACCATGCCCATAGGCAATTATTGTTTTTCACATGTTGAGCGTTTTACAGCATGCAGGAACGCGCTGTAAAACGCCCACGTGTGAACCAGGCCTTACTGTTGAGGGGGTCGCAGCATCCACTTCTGCTGCGCTAGGTGAGAGGCTCCTCAACCTCCTCCTAGCACATCAGTGTCAGTCAGCGTGAGGACAGCAGAGGCTGTGAATATAAAAGTGCCGCTATACACGCTCCATGGCTGCTGCAGGGACATCTAGTGGCCGGGGAGTGTGTACAGCAGGGCTTTTCTATTCAGAGCCGCTCTGTCCTCCTGCCTCCCATACAATGTGAGCTCTGCAGGAGGCGGGCGTCTAAGCAGTGCTGGGGCTGAGAAGGCTGCATGGAGACAGAGCAGGCAAGCAGGTAGCAGGGGCTGGGGAGGGCTTGTATTCTTGTGAGTGTGCTTCTATTTTTAGTCCCAAATCCAGTGTCTTACTAATTCTGGAGTCCAGCACTCCATTGGGGGTCACCACAACTTGGCAAATGTTACCAAGGAGTCCCTGCCCTAGAAAGGTTGAGAACCACTGCTGTACCAGAAAACAGACCTGTAAATTCAAACTAGGATACATTCTGGTGACCATATTGCCATTATTGCTATGGTGGCTATTGGAAGCACACACAGGTATAATGTGCAGCTGAAGAGTGTTAAGCTCTATTCTGGTAAGTAAACCTGCCATGACAGAAAAAGGCACTGCTAACTAGCAGCACAGTGGCATAGTGGTTAGCGCTTCTGCCTTGCAGCACTGGGGGTCCCCAGTTTAAATCCCAGCCAGGTCACTATCTGCAAGGAGTTTGCATGTTCTCCCTGTGATTGCATGGGTTTCCTCCGGGTACTCCAGTTTCCTCCCACACTCCAAAGACATGCTGGTAGGTTAATCGGCTCCTCTCTAAGTTGGCCCTGTATGTATGTGAAACAGGGACCTTAGCTTGTAAGCTCCTTGAGGGTAGTGACTGATGTGAATGTGCAACTATGTAAAGTGCTGTGTAAATTGTCAGCATTATATAAATGCCTGTAATAAATAATAACTAGCTGGGTCCATGGCTGTCATGCTACACTTATGTCTTCACTGCTTACTGGAAACAAAGGTGGCAAATGTGATCTAGTAAAGTGAAGCCATAGGATGAGCATAACAGTCAAAAAGCAGCTTATAATAACGTCAAGCAATGACACATTCATATTTTTGTTATCACAGATTTGTTTCGATGTAAACATAAGGCAAAGTTTTTTGGTGCTTTACAATACAATGCGAATAGAACTTTTGGCAACTGCATCCCACCAACTGATGAGTACTTTAATATTATGTAAACTGTAATGCCTGAAATATAATTGTATATGTGTAACTTCTTTTAAAAGGGGCATTTTGCACAGGGTATATCATTTTTAAGACTTTGTCCATATTTGTTTTTATATTTTGGAGGTACCATAAAATCTTTTTCTTGGAGTACATTAAGGGACATAGGATGGTAACTTAGGCACATGGCTTCTACCTTCAGGAGACTGAACACTGCCAAGACATAGCTGTGAGGACAGCCTAGTATAACCTCTACAATTCCAATTATGCTACCGTAATGTAGCAATGCAATCATAGCAGTAGATAATAAGAACAGAGGGGAAGGGCCTGTGTCCTTTGTACTCCAACAAAACTTTTTTTTGACATGTCAAAAACAGATTTCCTTAATTGTAAAATAAGGGAAAAAGGATGGTAAAAGGGAAAAAGGATGGTAACTCAGCTACATAGGGACATCCAAAGGCAGTACAAATGAAGGGTGGGCAACACTGTAAACAACACACAAACAGGCCGACAATTAACAGTAGGTTATCAAAGAGACTCAAAAGAGCTACATCAAGAGCCTTAATACAGAAGCTGGCATCAGATGAGGCCTGAACATCCACCTGGTAAAACTTGAAAAGATGGGAACAGAAGACTTTGCATATCTAAGAAATAGATGCCTGATGCTCAAAAGCCCGTGGAGAACTTACCAACCTAGTACAGTGCACTTTGACAGGGAAAAGGTGGAACCTTGTCTTTAAGTTTATAGACTTGAATGATGAGCTTTTGAATCCACCTAGACATAGTAGAGCATAGAGGGAGTACCCTATAAGAGGGTGTACCTCTGTGAGATAGATTCACTCAGCACATGCCACATTCAGACTGTAGATGGAAACAGTCTAGCTGTCATGGAACTGGACACAGAGATGGAAGAGCAATGTCCTGGTTAAGAAGAGAAAAGAAAGAGGCCTTAGGTCTCAAAAAAACTTAGTCTCTGTGAAGCACAGAAAAATGGTTCTTTATAGAATAAGGCTGCCAAGTCATAAACTCACCTTGCCGCTGTGATGTAATGAGGAAGGCAACCTTGTGAGTGAGAGAAGACAAGGGAATGTGCCTGATTAAAAGGTAGTTTCTGAAGGACCAGCAAAGCTAAGTTAAAATTTCATGGAGTCACTGGGGAACATAGAAGGGGATCAATGTGCATGACATCTTGTACAAAGGCTTTTACTAAAGAGTGAGAGGCAAGGGATGTTTGAAAGAGAATAACAAAATTTGATCTTGATAAAGGCCAGACTGTAGAAAAGACAGGAGTCATCCCATGGAGTACTTCCTAGGATGGAAATTCCTTGTTTTGCACCATGAAAAATATGCTTTCTAGGTGCAATGGACTCTACGAGAAGTCAACCTAGCTTTCAAGAGTATAGGGACGCTAAATCAGGGTCCCTGCTCCTTAGATTTCAATAGCCAGACTAATCAAGCCAGAGACTGAGAAGTAGGACAGTAAACTGGTTCTTGGGAAGATCTGGGAAAGCCCACAGGAGAGTCTGCCAGGAGTCTGCCAAGGTCCGGGAACCATGTCTGGCTAGGCTAGTTCAGTGCATTAAGAATCACCAGAATACCTTTTATCTCCTGCGAAGCAGTCAAGGAAAGAGATTTAGAGAAAAAGAGGCATAGAGCAGGTTGAGCTGATCCCACGGTGTTACCAGAGCCACTAAGGATGCTAGAGAATGCCTGGACCTGTAGAAAAACTTGCTCAGTTTGTCGTTGAACCTGAAAGCCAGGAGATTCATGTCCGGCTTTCCCCTCTTGCAACAGCAATCCTCAGGATGAAGAGACAATTCTTCCGAGTCCAGACGGTGATGACTGGGGAAGTCCACCTGACAATTTTTCATGCCTTGGATATGCATGGCTGACAGGGCTGAAGCATGGAGTTCTGCCCAAGCTAGAATCTAGTCAGCTCTGAGCTGAAAGACTTCTATTTCCTCCCTGGTGGCTAATGTAAGCCACTGCCCCACAGAACTATAGGTGGATCATAAACTGTCAAGGCCCACAAGACTGCTGTCCTTGTGCTTATGATCTCCTATAATAAGTATGCAAGCAAGGGCTTCCCACAAGAGGTGCTAACAAGAACAAGCTGGAGCAGCAAAAATGTGTCAGTGGAGGCAACAGGGAATACAAGTAAACGTCCCGAGGATCATGGTGTGTGTGTGTGTGTAGTTGAGGAGATGGTAGGAGAGACTGAGCATGCATGCGTGCACAGTATGACCAAGCAGAAGGAAGCTGGGCAGAAACAGTAGGGATGCATGGACAGTGAGCCCAGTATAATAGTGTCAATTTTAAAAATGGTGCTGTGCCTCCTCCCGCTGCCAGCCTGCATCCAAAACTGTTGCAGCTGGTGCTTCTGAGTTAACCCTTTAGGGACTCTAGAAGCAGTTTAAGCACACCCAGGCTTACCAATGCCCTGACTTACCAAAGCAATGGTCCTGAGATGTCTTACGTTTCCCACCAAGTAGAGTTTAGAGATTTTGGGCAGGAGCCAGGGGGTATGACCCAACCAAACAGCCTTTGCCCTTTCAATGGGCATACTCCCTAAGGAGTCTTCAGAGACAGGGTTCCAATGGTTCCACCAGACAGGGGCACCATTGCCTTGGATCTGAAAATAACGCTGCAATTAACTCAATTGTTACACCAAGGGTGTCTAGGAGAGCATCTTAAACAGAGTCCAGTGCTCTGAAGACACAATATAGCTCGGCCCCGCTTCTTCCTCACAGTGGGTCCGGGTATGGCCTCCAAGGCAATGCAGGGAGCAGATGATCTGGAAAGTTGCAAAATTAACCCCATTGGGTCTGCTAAAGAGAAGAGGCAGAAAAATTATGAAGTGGTTTGCTTCTCGCAGAGGAAAGAAGACTTCTGTTCTCTTAGGACAATAGCAAAAAACTGGAGCATGATGGGAGTATTAGAGGTTATACTAGCCTGTTCTTACAACTTTGTTTTCACAGTATCCAATCTCCCAACAGCACAGGCCTATATACCTGAATAACCACCCTGTGGCCCTTAATGTACAATTAAGAAATATTGGTTCTCTAACATTTATATTGAAACACAAAGACAGATGTTTCACAATCCTGTATTCTTTTCACTGAGAGATAGTCAGCGTATGGTCACCTTTACTTCTAATAGTTTATTTAATTTGGGCCAATACCAAGTGGCTTCCATTACACCATATTGCAAGAAGGTTCTGAAAGCAAATAGAAATGAAAAAATAGGCATAAGAATCATACAGGGTTTATAATTATGAGCTTCTGTCACTGTTCCCATTTTCTAGCACCCCTGTCGTGACACAGCCCTCTACACAGTCTCTGCAGCAGACACATTGACACACGGCATGTGGGAGCTTAAAGCACAGAAGCACCCAGATGGGGCTGGCAGAGTGTAGAACACTCAATAGTGTAAGCCTGTAAACACTTAGGCAGGAAAATTGCTTGTGAACGAGATAAAATATATGGAACGACAAGGAGAAACACCTGATTTTCTGGTTAAAAAATTAGAATTACCCAGAAATCAGTCAGAAGCAGGAAAATTAAAATATGTAACAAAGTTTTAGGGAAAATTAATTTGCCATTTAACAGTACCTCAAAAGTTAGACACACAAGCAACTTAATGTCATGAAACTGAAATCAACTTTTTTAGAATAATCTGTATTGTGCATTGCAGATATGGTCAATGTATTCCCTAGATTCTATTACCTACACATATCTCTACCCATATTTAACTTTGTTAACAAAGGCTATTTTAGTTAAAGGAGAATTATGAGGGGAGTGAAAACCACTTATGCCCATCATTCAAGCTGACCTGTGACAAAGAAACTGTCACAGGTCGGCTCTATTGACCAGGAAGTCAGCGAACACACACCGCCGATCGCTGACTTCCCTATCCTCTCCCTGCAGAAAGTGGTGACAGGGATTCCTCCCCTCCTCCGTTTCTCCAGCACAGACTTGAGGAATGGACGGGGGAGGGGGCAGGCACAGCTGGCTCTGTCTCTAGAGAGCCATCTGTCAATCAGCGGGTGGATCTCAACGATATTGTCGGGATCCGTCTTGGCTGCAGCACTCTCAGCATATAGTGAGCAATAGCCCGCTATATTCTGAGGTTTGGGTCACCGGAGGACACAGTATATGTGACCCTGAGGAGGACTATGGGCAAAAAAGGTTGCACCATTGTTCTTCTTTGAGGAGCAAACATGCATCCCAGGACCACCAAAGATCAATGGTAGAGTAACTTTAAAAGAACATGGAAATCAAGGCTGTCACAACTATATCTGAGCCATTCCAGATCGGAGGCTGAAAACAGACCCCTAGTATTAGTATTAATAAGGTAACCAAGCTCTTTGAATGTATGTAATCATTATAAATAAAATCATACTTTCTAAGAAAAGGTAACCCTGAATTTCTTGCCCTTTCATTACCTTTAAAATGGTCCTTTCCCATAATAAAATACATGACAGTCCACGCTTAACATTATAATGCAGTTTTATTTACCGTATATACTCGAGTATAAGCCGTCCCGAATATAAGCCGAGGTACCTAATTTTACCCAAAAAAACTGGGAAAAAGTATTGACCCGAATATAAGCCGAGGGTGGGAAATGAGGCAGCTACTGGTAGATAGATACCATTAAAATACATTAATATTTATTTAAAAGAAAAATAACCTAGCTCTGTAAGTGGAAAAGGGGGTACAGGGCTACATATCATGTACTACGGATCATTTAACCCATTCATATTAGCAGAGGATAATTGTAAATCTATTGTTCAGTGCACTCTATATGTAGTATATAGTACATGTACATATAGAGTGCCTGCAACAATACATTTACAATGATCCTCTGCTAACATGAATGGGTTAAATGATCCATAGTACAGGGCTACATACAGATCATTTAATACATTCATGTTAGTATAATTGTAAATGTATTGTCTGCACTGTATTAGCAGTATATACTCTATATAGAGTATATACTGCTAATACAGTGCAGACAATACATTTACAATTATACTAACATGAATGTATTAAATGATCTGTATGTAGCCCTGTACTATGGATCATTTAACCCATTCATGTTAGCAGAGGATCATTGTAAATGTATTGTTGCAGGCACTCTATATGTACATGTACTATATACTACATATAGAGTGCACTGAACAATAGATTTACAATTATCCTCTGCTAATATGAATGGGTTAAATGATCCGTAGTACATGATATGTAGCCCTGTACCCCCTTTTCCACTTACAGAGCTAGGTTATTTTTCTTTTAAATAAATATTAATGTATTTTAATGGTATCTATCTACCAGTAGCTGCCTCATTTCCCACCCTCGGCTTATATTCGGGTCAATACTTTTTCCCAGTTTTTTTGGGTAAAATTAGGTACCTCGGCTTATATTCGGGACGGCTTATACTCGAGTATATACGGTACAATTCCAAGTTTGCTATGTCTGTGTGTAGCACAATTCCATATAAATACCACATAAATAGCACATACCAAATGCTTGGATTTAATTCCTGCTGCTTGTAAGAGTCAAAATCATCTCGTAAAATAATGCTTTCCCTATGGATTTCAGCTGAAAAACAAAATTGATGCAGAATATTACAAGTAATACCAAAATGTACCTTAATGCAGATCTGCGACAATGTATTGTGCTGGTATTTGTTGACATATGTTAAAGAATATTTTAATATGTTTCCAACACTTGTTCAAACATTTAGAAGAACTGCAGAAGTGTAGTCACTACAGTTCCTTCATTCTTCAGAACTATTTTGTAGGGGGGAAAAAACCTCACAACACCTACCTGATTCAAGGAAAACAAAAAATATAATTTTTATTCTAAAACTGTAACAATATATTCTTCTACTATTATTCAAATACATAAGTTGACAAGCAAATACTAGTTGATTAAAAAAAATCAGAAAGGAAGATGGTAAAAGCTGTTTTTTAGCATGATTATTAGTTAAAATGTAGTGTTTGAAACACCAAGTCAGATTCAACTGATCAGCCTGATGCTTCCAAGAATAAACCATACGAGGCGAATTGCGACTTTGGCAAGGCATCAACATTTTGCATCACAGTAAATATGCCTGCTGTTTACTGTGTCATAAATCAATGTTGTGCCAAAGCAAAACATAGAAAAGTGATTGAAAATGTCAAGCGCTTCTACTGATTTCTGGAGGGGAGCAAACATAAAAAATCTTGATATTTATGCAGATGAAGTGTATGTAGCATGTTCCATAAGATAAAAGTAGATTTATGACTCACCTAAATTTGGACGCAAAGGCGCTTCTGTTGGAGCTTAAAGAAAAAAAATGTTGAATTAATTTTTTTTTACAATATAGCACCAGAATATTTTCTATGTAACATTTAAAAAAAAAGATTGTCCTGACTTAGGCTGCACCTAGCCTTGGATAGATAATGTAAACTATTGTCTAATCTGTTTGGTCAGGGGAAAAGTCTTGGCACTTTGTTATGAAGCTTTGCCGTTATGCATAACCACAGATTATAAGCATACCCATGTTGTTAAAGTGTACGGTATCTAAACCCGGTGATCCAGCCAGTAAGTCTGTTATTTTTCAACGAGATCAAGCTGTCCAGCAAAAGTGGCAGATAAAGGGTTGAGACAAACCATTTAACACTGACAGCTTTTATTCATTTATGTAAAACAATTTATCCCAAAAGAAGAAAAGAAAAATTGTTGCTGTAACTGTTTAAAAAGTGTTAGCTTGAGTTCAGATTTAATTTGTAAGTCAAGCCAATCTAATTCTGCTAGTTATTCTAAAACTACCCTCTTCACAGGCTTATAATGCGACTGTCCACAGGTGGTTCCATTGATCCTCCATAGAATGGAGCTACCCCAAGACAGGAAATGTGTTACTGGCTGGATCACCAGGTGAATATAAAGTGGGGAAAAAACCCTAAGCTAATTCAGCCACTGCGTTTAAGGATTTGTAACCTGCAATATATTAAATGTTTGGTTTTGGGTTAAGTTCACTTTCTTGGTCAGGCAATCCAGAACTGAGATTCCTCTGGGGGACCCGTGACCATGGGATAGGAGCTCACCATAGAGCCCCTAGAGCAGACGAACACTGTGTGAACACTGAGACCGTGGCGCTGTAGTCACAGCGCCACCTGTCTCAGCGGTCACTAACTGCAGCTTCTGTCACAGTTTCTGTCACAGAAACTGTCACAGAACCTGCCTGCGTCCTAAGGTCCGGTGCGCCTTATGGATCGCAAAATACGGTATATCATTTCATGTGACGACACAGAAGAAATTGCACTTTGCTACAATGTAAAGTAGTGTGTGTACAGCTGGTATATCAGTGTACATTTGCTGTCACCTCAAAATAGAGGAGGGGAAGACCCGAAAACAAGATGCTCAATAGGGTTTAGGTCTGGAGACATGCTTGGCTAGTCCATCACCTTTACCCTCAGCTTCTTTAGCCAGGCAGTGGTCGTCTTGGAGGTGTGTTTGGGGTCGTTATCATGTTGGAAAACTGCCCTGCGGCCCAGTCTCCGAAGGGAGGGGATCATGCTCTGCTTCAGTATGTCACAGTACATGTTGGCATTCATGGTTCCCTCAATGAACTGTAGCTCCCCAAGTGTCCGCAGCACTCATGCAGCCCCAGACCATGACATTCCCTCCACCATGCTTGACTGTAGGCAAGACACACTTGTCTTTGTACTCCTCACCTGGTTGCTGCCACCATCTGAACTAAATAGGTTTATCTTGGTCTCATCAGACTCCAGGTAATCCATGTCCTTAGTCTGCTTGTCTTCAGCAAACTGTTTGCAGGCTTTCTTGTGCATCATCAGCCATGCAGACCAATTTGATGCAGTGTGCGGCATATGGTCTGAGCACTGACAGGCTGACCCGCCACCGCTGGCAGCACTCATACGTCTACTTCCCAAAGACAACCTCTGGATATGACGCTGAGCATGTGCACTCAACTTCTTTGGTCGACCATGGCGAGGCCTGTTCTGCGTGGATCCTGTCCTGTTAAACCGCTGTATGGTATTGGCCACCGTGCTGCAGCTCAGTTTCAGGGTCTTGGAAATCTTCTTATAGCCTAGGCCATCTTTATGTAGAGCAACAATTCTTTTTTTCAGATCCTCAGAGAGTTCTTTGCCATGAGGTGCCATGTTGAACTATCAGTGACCAGTATGAGAGAGTGAGAGCGATAACACCAAATTTAACACACCTGCTCCCCATTCACACCTGAGACCTTGTAACACTAACGAGTCACATGACACCGGGGAGGGAAAATGGCTAATTGGGCCCAATTTGAACATTTTCACTTAGGGGTGTACTCACTTTTGTTGCCAGCAGTTTAGACATTAATGGCTGGGTGTTGAGGTTTTTTAAGGGGACAACAAATGTACACTGATATACAAGATGTACACTCACTACTTTACATTGTAGCAGAGTGTTATTTCTTATGTGTCGTCACATTAAATGATATAATAAAATATTTGCAAAAAAATAATAATATATATATATATATACATATATATATATATATACATATAAGTCTTGTTTAAAAGGTACGATATAGTTAAATATAAAAATATTGCATTTAAACTGACTCAAGTGATAAAGCCAGCCTGCTGAATGGCTATATTTCTCGTTCTTAACCCAATTATAAGCAGTAGGCTGCCTCACTAGCTAAATTCCAAATCAAATGGAATGTCCATACCCTTACCTTCTAAACCCCTCTGAATATGAGACTACAAAGAGTCCAGCCAATGGGCTTAAATCACCACCCTTTCTCTGACTATTACACTTTACCACAAACAGTGTATCATGAGAAGGAAATTGTACAGCATAGGATCAAATAACATGAGTCTACAGTTCTACCAGCTGTCCTGTCAGGAGCATGACAAAACTAGATTGGAATCCCATTTTTACATTGCACTGGATGCACTAGATTCTCATTCTTACAATAATTCTCAGCAGAAGGCTGCCTCACTAGAGAATTCCATATTAAATAGAATGTCCATACCTTTACCTTCTAAATAGCTCTGAATATGGAGATATCAAAAGTCCAGCCATTGGATCAAATAAGAAAAGTCTATAGTTCTACCCAGATGTCCTGTAAGTAGCCTGATCAACCTGTACTGGATTCTATGTAACTCCAATTAAAGAGGAACGTTACCCATACATTTAAAATGACAAGAAAGACACTGTTAGAAATGTTTAGTAAAGGCAATCTACAAACAGATACTTCTAGATAATTGCAGGCTTTTTATTCTTTGCATACCTAATTTTTCTTTTTCTTCCCAGCCTTCTCACAGTGGCCATTTTTACTAAGGGCAGATTACGCCATCTGCCTTTACTTCCTGGAACTCTGGCACATGTGTCTAGGACATGTGAACATGCACATTATCTCTGGGGAAAAAATTATTTCCCTGAGATCTTGCAAGATGTTGCAGTTTGCAGATGAGATTTCCCATCAATGCTCTGTGATGTAACCTTCCCATGATGCATCTCTTGGCTTGGACTATATCACTAATGCCAAAGAGGACCAAGACGTGAAAAAATAGTAACTATCAGCAAAATAAAAATATGTTTGTTTAACTAATACATTTAAGTTTCTCTGCATACTGATATTAATTTCATATCAGTATGCAGAGCTGCACGTTGATGTAATTTTTAGAGAAAGGGATAAAGACCCACTTTAGGGTAAAACTGAGGGGACTGTTTCTAACACTGTTGCAGTGTTTCCTGGATAGTTTTTGTAGTTCACTAATGATGTTGTAGTTGCCTTGAGCCGAACTTTATGCAGTATCCCCAACTATTAAAACAATTATGAATTGGGGGGCGTGGCGAGCAGCCGACCAAGATGGCCGCGGTCTAGGCGAGCTCCGCACAATTATGAATTTTAGTTCAGCGTGTCTAAAACAGACACTTTTATACAACAAAGTTATTCCTGCTAAAGATAATCAGTCAACTAAGTGCATGCAAAAAATAGCCAGTGACTTCATTTTTATTGTATTGTCAGTATGTTTCATTTAAATCTGCTCTTTTATTGAAATGTATGAGTTTACCCTGGAGGATGTCACCCAGATCAGACTTTCTGCTATGAGAGCTTTTATAAAGTGGCATGCAGCGTTTAGACCAAGATGAAATAAACCTGCTAAGGTAAAAATGGGCTTCAGAGACCTCTGTTATTTTCTACATCTGTCAAAGAAGTGATTAAACAGCTTCTGAAAAACAGTTTTGATAATATAGAGAACATTTCCAGCAGTTTTCATGCCAGTAGAAAATTTGTTATGAAGTACTAAAGAGCTTTTCTTTATGTAACTATTTTTTTGAAAAGCAGTCACACTGCCAGGCCAAGAGACTGCTCATTGCACATACAGGGTATCTGTCATCTGAGGGCTTTGTCATGTAAGGCTACACAATACTGGCTTTATGTGTATCAACTTTTTATTTCCTTTTTATGTTACACTTTTAACTACATATGAATGATTTTCAGAGATGCATCACACGCATGTGAAATAGTTTTAAATGTCACGATAGCATTAAATCAACGTAAACAATAAAAGATTCTTAATGAAATTGGAGAATAGAGTTGTTAGTAGCCACCAATGACTTTATTTTTGTGAAAAATTAAACAGAAATTCAGACTGGTCACTATAGACAACATCTCAAATTTTAGGCACAATTTATTTTCCTCCATTTAATTAGTCTGTCACCAAGAAAGCAAACTGTGCTGATTAACTGACAATTGATTTGAATTGTTCTAGCTTTTTCTGACTTAAATCTCTATCAGTGCTATGCTGACCACTTGATAAAAGATATGAGCATGCTAGAGTCAAACATTATCACGGAATGTGATCAGCATGCAGCACTAGATAAGCATATCATTAACAACCAACAATGCCTTTAAAAACTGTAATTAATGTAAATAATAAAATTCAGAAGTCAATTAGCTGTCTCTGATGCCCAGCAGATATAATATTAGCAACCCTTGATGTTCTAGGAGGAAGACTATTTCCAGACATTGGAAAGAACACTTGCTAGGGTTCAGCTAATGTCTTGATCTTGGGTCTAGCACATAATCTGGCCTCTGAAAGAAACCAAATTGGCTTCAGTTTCAAAAAACTTCTACAAAAATGGTAAGCTTATGATGAAGTGAATGAGAAAGAATCTTCTGAGAATCATCAGGGACTTCAAGAGTTGTTTGATTAGGTTCCTAGAATGCAGGGATGAAGAGTAGTACCAGAGCTCACAAATAAAGAATAATACTAACCTGTATATAATCACTAATTTATATGACCTGTTAATACTTAATATGTTCACTAGTAATGTCTTGTTTCGCTATTACAAATTAATGGCAAGTAATTGCATTATGAACAAGGCCCATTCCTAAAACCCTGGCACGGAATGGCGACTGATTGATATTCTACTTTGATATGTATTTCAGGCCTTTTTTTTTTCTTAACATGTTTGTGTCTTCCATTAGCCTTAAAGCCGAAGTCCCCTGGTCCCTCATTAGTAAAGATAAAAGGTAACAGATCCAATGATTGTGAGAGGACAAGTGCCTTAAGCGTTTATAAAGCTACGGTCTTCTTTGATCAATAAAATAATCCCCTACAATGAATATCAGAAATATGAAAAATACTGCAAGAAGACAACATATGCATTAAATTTTAATGTTCATCATCCCTTACCTCCTTGCTCACACAGCTGTTGTGCGAGGGCATCTTTGAATATAACCTGGCCTCTATGGGTAGCGGTAGCCCTGTAGACAAAATTAAAAAAATAATTATAGTATATGATTTGGTTTACAAAAATGACACTATACAACTTGCTTTTTCCACGTCTACCACTTACTAAGAAGTTTTTGTTGTACGCCGCAGACCTTGTTAACAATTAAACGTAGTCAGCTATGAGTCTACTCAACTTACATAATAATGAAAGCAATGTGTGGTAGCCTCTGAATATACAATGTTCATTAATCTAACTTCCCTCAATTAATGAAGTGTTAAATCTGATTGTTTGATTTGCTGTACAAGGCACATTTTAATTCTAATTTGTACTACTCTATTAAATAAGCCCAAATATATAGTCAATGTGCACTATGATAATATGCACATATTTTAAGACTTTATCAGATTTGCTTATCAAAGTTCTTTCACCTATACATTCATATTACTACACAAGTCAACATGTTATTGACATAACCTTTTATCAGAATCAATGTACTGTTGATGCATTCATCATTGTTATAAATGCTGGATTTTATATAAGTGTTCTTTAAAATATGCACTTAAACGGTTGAATGTTTTGTTGTGTGAAAGAATGTATATACAGTACTAGCAGAATGTCAGTATACCAGTCAGTGATGGCTTAATTAATGTAACCACTGAATAAACATCAAATAATATTTAGAGTTAGAAAATGTATTCCGTGTAAGAAAGTAGAATGTTTGTAAAAACAGTCTTGATCATATAGTCACCAGCACACACATAGAATCATAAATCCTAGTTCAATTTATTGACATAGTCACAATTTGTGGATAAGCATCAGATATACCCCCCCTCTCATGCTACTGGGTTGCCATGGCAGGGAGGGACGCTTCAATTTCGGTAGAACGGGCAGCTGTCACTTCACATCCACTGTAAGGAGACATTACATTCAAGAGTTCTTTGTTTACTAAAGCTTGTCCATATGTAACCACATGTAAATATTTCTTATTGTGTGGGGACATATGTACTAGGGAATATGTACTGATCAACATTGTTTTGATAGGTTTCTTTTGAATTCTGGCAGGATACAACATCATTGTGACATCATAGGGGTGTGTTTGTGAACTTGGTGTTAATTTGTGCTTTGCATGTATACGTGTGTGGTATGTTTTCTTTTTTACAAAATATTTATTTATTAATTTTTAAATTACTTCACACAGATACATTAAAATCTTACAAACAATTCCTTGTTACTCCACTTAGAACATGTGTGATATGTTATTGAAGTGTCACTTGGTTACCCTGAAGAAGGGACCCTGGACCAATAAATTAAACCATGATTTATGATTCTACTGTGTGCTGGTGACTATCTGATTAACACTTTGGAGTTCACATGGCACCATCTGTGTCATCACTACAAGCACCACCATCTTGAAAGGTCATAATGCCGTATGGAGTGCAGGTGACAGTCAATACTATTGTTTGTAAAAACAATTACTTACATTGAATGCCTCTATGTAATAGAGATACAGGAATTGTGTTTGTCACTCTTCACAAACCATAGATCCTGTATGTGTGATATTTTATGCATTAGGATATTTATTTTCCACAATACTACACAGTAATGGGACGTGTAATATAGGTTAGGGATGTCACTAGTCACCAGCACACAGAGCACATGCCCAGGATCCCTGTTGAGAACCCAAGGTGTGGGTATTTTTTACCAAATTGTATATAGAGAGTATCAATTAGGGAAGTTGAACCCTATGAATTTAGACAATTCTGGCGTACATAACTATTGCTTGCTTTCATTTATCTGCATGGCTCCAGCAAAACATGCAACATTCTTTGAAATGAAATAAAACTGGACTGCACATGTATGAGGGAGGCACACTGAGTGGCTGGGTAATAACTGAAGTAAAAGTCGCAGAGAACTAGGAGGCTACAGTGACTGCATTATTTTGTGCTGAAAGGGCCTGTGTTAAAGTAAAATCCTCTGTTGCATAGTTTATCAGGTTGAAAAAAGACACATGTCTTTCGAGTAGAGATATGAAATAGAGATATAAAAACTAAAAAAGAAGAAAAGCCTAAACAGAAGCTATGCCCACAATTACCCACTGTTGATCCAGAGGAAGGCAAAAAGCCCCTATAAAGCATGGTTCAATTTGCTCCAACAGGGGAAAAAAAATTCCTTCCTGATCCCATAAGGCAATCGTATATTCCCTGGATCAACAATCTCTGATGCTTAATATACCTATAAGAACTCAATATCCAGTAATATTCTGTGCATTAAGGAATACATCCAGAGTGTTTTCAAAACAATGACCTGAGCTAGCTAGAACTAGCTCCTGGGGGAGTCTGTTCCACATTTTCACAGCTCAACTGTGAAGAATCCTATCTGTATGCAAAGGTTACACCTCTTTTCCTCCAGACGCAAAGAGTGCCCTCTTGTCCTTTGCAGTGACTTTAACGTGAATAATTTGGCACCAAGCTCACTATATAGACCATTTATGTATGTATACATGGTGATCATGTTCCCCCTTAATCGCCTCTTCTCTAGAGAGAACAAATTCAGGTCAGCTAATCTTTCCTCATAGCTGAGCTCCTCCATGCTTCTTATGAGTTTAGTCGCCCTTCGCTGCACTTTCTCCTGTTCCACAACATCCTTTTTGTGAACTGGTGCCCAAAACTGAACTGCATATTCCAGATGAGGTCTTACTAATGCTTTGTACAGGGGCAGGATTATGTCTATATCTCTGGAGTCTATACCCCTTTTATTACAAGAAAGTATTTTGTTTGCTTTAGAAACTGCGGCTTGACATTGCATGTAATTATTGAGTCTATGATCTACCAGAACACCCAGATCTTTCTCCATCATTGACTCCCCCAAACATACTCCCCCTAGAGTGTATGAAGCATGCATGATTTTAGTCCCCAAGCTCATAACTTTACATTTATCAACATAAAACCTCATTTGCCAAATAAATGCCCAATCACACAGTGCATTCAGATCTGCTTGTAGGTTGGAGGCATCCTGTAAGGACTGTATTCTACTACATAACTTAGTGTCATCTGCAAACACAGAAACAGTACTTTTAATCCCCAACTCTTTGTCATTTATAAATAGGTTAAACAGTAAGGGGCCCAACACTGAACCATGGGGCACACCACTAACAACCTCAGACCATTCAGAGTATGAATCATTGATCACCACTCTCTGAATACGGTCTTTAAGCCAGTTTTCTATTCATTTACAGATCGAATACTCTTTACCTACAGACCTTAACTTATACATTAGACACATGTGGGGAACTGTGTAAAACGCTTTTGCAAAGTCCAAGTATACTATATCCACAGCCATTCCTCCGTCCAATTTATTACTCACTTCCTCATAAAACGAAAGTAGGTTTGTTTGACAACTTCTGTCTTTTGTGAATCTGTGCTGACTATCGACTATGATATTGTTTTCAAACCAAAACAATTGCACGTGATCCTTGATCAACTTTCAAATATCTTCCCAACTATTGAAGTTAAACTTACAGGTCTGTAATTACTTGGTAAGGACTTTGATCCCTTTACAAATATAGGCACCACATTGGCCTTGCGCCAATCCACCTGGATCGGATGGGTGTAAGCCATCCGATCCAGGTGCTTTGTTCACCTTAATTTTGTCTGTTTCTGGACCATATCGATAGTCAGCCATTGTGGTTCAGCAGAGGCTATCGTACTGCTATCTCCCATATGGACTTGAGTTACATCTTGTTCCTTGGTGTGCACAGAGCTGAAGAAGATATTTAATAGATTTGCCTTCTCTTTGTCCCCAGTTACCGACTCTGAGTTATCTTTTAAGGGGCCTACATGCTCAGACCTTCTTTTTTTTTTTTTTTACTATTAACCCTTTTGCTGCCAAGCCCTCCGGAACATTTTTCAAATCAGCTGGCCAAGCCATTTTTGAATTTTCTGCAATTTTTTCCTATTGGTTTGATTTTCAACATATTTAAATAATTTTGGGGGGTTAATATTTGCAATCTTTATTTCCTTTTTACATATTTTGTTATATTCTTTGTAGCTTTCAAATGACGACAGTGTTCCTTCATTTTTATATTTTTAAACGCCCTCTTCTTATTGTTTATGGCAGCAGAGCATCATTGTCATGCAATAAGTTTATAAATGTCCGCCCTTTTACTGTTCCAGCAGTGCTATTATGCCAGTCAATGTCAGGATAGTTAAAATCTCCCATTAATACTACTGTCCCCGCCCTTACAGCCCTTTCTATTTGTTTAAGGCAGGGGTCTCAAACCTCCGGCCCTCCAGCTGTGGTGAAACTACAAATTCCATGTTGCAATCTCTCTTCGGGAGTCATGTCTGTGGCTGTGAGAATCTTGCAATGCCTAATGGGATTTGTAGTTCCATCACAGCTGGAGGGCCGAAGGTTTGAGACCCCTGGTTTAAAGAGTACAGTAGGCTTTAAATGGCTCTTGGGGGTGACAGAGGCTCCTTTCATTAGCCTCATTATTGTACAAGGAAAAAAAAAAGAAAGACAACAAAATTAGTAAGACTTATTCACGCCAGGGCGCATTCTGCATCAAAGTCCACTCACTTTTAGATCACTTCTATCGTAGAGACAAACACCGCCACCTTTTCGTTTTACCCGGTCTCTCCGAAAGAGAGCATAGCCAGGAAAATTAACAGGCCAATCATGTGA
Source organism: Nanorana parkeri (assembly GCF_000935625.1). NCBI lineage: Eukaryota > Metazoa > Chordata > Amphibia > Anura > Dicroglossidae > Nanorana > Nanorana parkeri. The sequence continues at coordinate 79,592 of NW_017307217.1, forward strand.
AGAACCAAGCCAAGATTCAGCAATACCCTCCATTATAGTCTGTTTCTAGTTCTCTCATCTGGAATCATGTATTATGAGCTGTATTTCATTCTGGCTTTCCTGACCAGTGGTTGAGAAAAATAGTGTGTCAGTTAGGGCTATCTGTTTGTGGATTACAAATATTTTTAAACAGCAGAACATTA